>NC_083468.1:27271663-27276663 GCF_030014155.1 Tachysurus vachellii
GTGAGTGTGTGTGAGTGTGTGTGAGTGTGTGTGAGTGGGTGTGAGTGGGTGTGTGTGGGTGAGTGTGTGGGTGTGAGTGTGTGTGAGTGTGTGTGACTGGGTGTGACTGTGTGGGTGTGTGTGGGTGTGTGAGTGTGGGTGTGTGAGTGTGTGTGAGTGTGAGTGTGTGAGTGTGTGTGAGTGTGTGTGTGGGTGTGTGAGTGTGAGTGTGGGTGTGTGAGTGTGTGTGTGGGTGTGAGTGTGTGTGTGTGGGTGTGTGAGTGTGTGGGTGTGAGTGTGTGTGAGTGTGAGTGTGTGTTAGGAAGCGCCATTAAGTTTGTGCATGAATAATTAGTCGTGTATTTATTACATTCTCATCTGTATTTCTTTTCTGATTGTTTGAGTATAATTTGTAATTCGGTCCCGAGAGAGAGAGAGAGGGAGGTCATTTAAGAAGATGTACAAATAGTGTTACTGTGGTGATTTACACAATGCTAAACTGCTAAGTGTGTGTGTGTGTGTGTGTGTGTGTGTGTGTGTGTGTGTGTGTGTGTGTGGCAAGAGAGCAGCATGGAGGATGGAGAGAAAGAAGAAGAGCAGATGTGTTCACAGCAGTGATTGGTGGGTGAGCATTGTGTGTGTGTGTGTGTGTGTGTGAGAGAGAGAGAGAGAGTGTGTGTGTGTGTGTTGGCAGCAGCTTCTCCACCAACGTGTGAAGCAGTTCATGATGAGCTTCTATTTTTGCACACAGTTCTCTTGTTCACGCCTCTCTGTTGCTAGGAGCCTAGTTCTGGGACAGGTTCTCCCAGAGGACCCAGGTTCTACACACACACACACACACACACACACACACACACAGAGGTGTTCCGTGGTAGCTCACAGGCTGTCTGATTATTGTGTGTCATTAGAGAGTATGTTCATGACTATAATCATAATGAAGAATTTCTGTTCCACTACAAAATGTATAAAAGTTCATGGGCGTGAATACTTATGCAAATCTAATGGGCTGAAAGATGCTTGTACTTCTAATCAACTGTAATAAAAGATTTGATCAGATTAGTGTTCCGTGATGCTGAATGTTCTCGTCTAACATCACACTTTAAATGAATGAATTTCATTCAAGCTTTTTATAAACGTTATTATTGAATGGAGCTTAAACTCTCTGCAGTGTGTGTGTGTGTGTGTGTGTGTGTGTGTGTTATAATGTCAGTGAGTTCATGCTGAATCGTGCTTGAGAAATCTGTACACTTTTAGACCTACACTGTTGCCATGACGATGGCTTATTGGGTTGCGCCTATGTTTTTTTTTTTCCCTTTCATGAGTCATCATTTTTCAGATTCACTGCTTCAGTCTGTCCTCAGACCTGCTGGAACACAGAGAGATAGAGAGAGGGGGAGAGAGAGAGAGGGGCAGAGAGGGGGAGAGAGAGAGGGGCAGAGCGAGGGGGGGGGGAGAGAGAGAGGGGGGGAGAGAGGGGGAGAGAAAGAGGGAGAGGGAGGGGGAGGGAGGGGCAGAGGGGGGAGAGGGCAAGAGGGGGAGAGAGAGCGAGAGAGAGCATGAGAGAGAGGGGGGGGGAGAGGGGGAGAGAGGGAGGGAGAGAGGGAGGGGGAGAGAGAGAGGGAGGGGGAGAGAGAGGGAGGGGCAGAGAGGGGAGGGGGAGAGAGAGAGAGAGGAGGGGAGGGGGGAGGGGGGGCAAGAGGGGGAGAGAGAGAGAGGGATGGAAATTTAAAGATAACACCAGAGGATTGGGTTGTTTATGTGGAATCTGTAAATGAAATCATGTGACCACTGTGAACATGTTATAAAGATTTATATATTATTATATATTATATTATATTATATTATATTATTATTCTGTGTTGGTGAGATGTCTGTGTTGGTGATGGTGAAATGTCTGTGTTGGTGATGGTGAGATGTCTGTGTTGGTGATGGTGAGATGACTGTGTTGGTGATGGTGAGATGTCTGTGTTGGTGATGGTGAAATGTCTGTGTTGGTGAAGGTGAGAGGTCTGTGTTGGTGATGGTGAGATGTCTGTGTTGGTGATGGTGAGAGGTCTGTGTTGGTGATGGTGAGATGTCTGTGTTGGTGATGGTGAGATGTCTGTGTTGGTGATGGTGAAAGGTCTGTGTTGGTGATGGTGAGATGTCTGTGTCTGTGATGGTGAGAGGTCTGTGTCTGTGATGGTGAGAGGTCTGTGTTGGTGATGGTGAGAGGTCTGTGTTGGTGATGGTGAGAGGTTTGTGTTGGTGATGGTGAGAGGTCTGTGTTGGTGATGGTGAGAGGTCTGTGTTGGTGATGGTGAGATGTCTGTGTTGGTGATGGTGAGAGGTCTGTGATGGTGAGAGGTCTGTGTTGGTGATGGTGAGAGGTCTGTGATGGTGATGGTGAGATGTCTTTGATGGTGATGGTGAGAGGTCTGTGTCTGTGATGGTGAGATGTCTGTGTTGGTGATGGTGAAATGTCTGTGTTGGTGATGGTGAGATGTCTGTGTTGGTGATGGTGAAATGTCTGTGTTGGTGATGGTGAGAGGTCTGTGTTGGTGATGGTGAGAGGTCTGTGTTGGTGATGGTGAAATGTCTGTGTTGGTGAAGGTGAGAGGTCTATGTTGGTGATGGTGAGAGGTCTGTGTTGGTGATGGTGAGAGGTCTTTGTTGGTGATGGTGAGATGTCTGTGTTGGTGATGGTGAGAGGTCTGTGTTGGTGATGGTGAGATGTCTGTGTTGGTGATGGTGAGAGGTCTGTGTTGGTGATGGTTAGAGGTCTGTGTTGGTGATGGTGAGAGGTCTGTGTTGGTGATGGTTAGAGGTCTGTGATGGTGATGGTGAGATGTCTGTGTTGGTGATGGTGAGATGCCTTTGTTGGTGATGGTTAGAGGTCTGTGTTGGTGATGGTGAGAGGTCTGTGTTGGTGATGGTTAGAGGTCTGTGATGGTGAGAGGTCTGTGTTGGTGATGGTGAGATGTCTTTGATGGTGATGGTGAGAGGTCTGTGTCTGTGATGGTGAGAGGTCTGTGATGGTGAGAGGTCTGTGTCTGTGATGGTTAGAGGTCTGTGTTGGTGATGGTGAGAGGTCTGTGTTGGTGATGGTTAGAGGTCTGTGATGGTGATGGTGAGATGTCTTTGATGGTGATGGTGAGAGGTCTGTGTCTGTGATGGTGAGAGGTCTGTGTCTGTGATGGTTAGAGGTCTGTGATGGTGATGGTGAGAGGTCTGTGTTGGTGATGGTTAGAGGTCTGTGATGGTGATGGTGAGATGTCTTTGATGGTGATGGTGAGAGGTCTGTGTCTGTGATGGTGAGAGGTCTGTGTCTGTGATGGTGAGAGGTCTGTGTCTGTGATGGTGAGATGTCTGTGTCTGTGATGGTGAGAGGTCTGTGTCTGTGATGGTGAGATGTCTGTGTCTGTGTCTGTGATGGTGAGATGTCTGTGATTGTGATGGTGAGAGGTCTGTGTTGGTGATGGTGAGAGGTCTGTGTTGGTGATGGTGAGAGGTCTGTGTTGGTGATGGTGAGAGGTCTGTGTCTGTGATGGTGAGAGGTCTGTGTCGGTGATGGTGAGATGTCTGTGTTGGTGATGGTGAGATGTCTGTGATTGTGATGGTGAAAGTGTGGTATGTTTCAGTCCTGAGAGAGAAACACAGATATTCAGCCTGTAGACACAGATCTGATTCAGTCTCAACATGTTTATCACTCACGTGTGGAGGACAGTAAAACATCACAGATCTCCTGTAGAACACATTCCTCCTGCTGGGGGAAACATTCCTGTGTCTGTATAATATAGAGCACAGGGGATTAAATCATAGAAAATGAACCATACACAAGTCTACAAGAGCCCGTAGTCAGACGTCTGATGGGTAATAATCAGACTTTGTGTCTGATCTAATGGACTTCACACTATATGACTGTTAGTATACGTTTATAACATGGTGATGTGTCGCATCCTTTAGAGTTTGTCTGAGACTGAACACAGTTTCTTGTTTAGTGATGTTTATTATTACTCCGCCCCCCTTCCTTAGGCTCCGCCTTCCATTGTTTAAAGGCAAGAATGCTTTAATAATCTTTATAACACGTTCACATGCGGTCACATGATTTCATCACATTTACAGATTCCACATAAACAACCCAATCCTATGGTGTTAATTATAATAATCTTATTTTTATTTAGAATGAATTACAATAACAAACCTTTACAGTGTAAAGAAAGTGATAAAGGAAGCAGAATTAAAGTCCAGGTTAAATCGTTCTTATTAAGATTAATAAGTGATTTAACACAAATGTTAAAAAGAACCCACTATTAATAAGTAATAACTAATTATGAGCTATTACTGCTGTTATATATATATAGAAGTCTGTTAAGTCTGTTAACGATGTCTAGAGAAAGTGTGTGTGTGGATTTTAGTGTGAGGAATTTTGTTGCAAAAGAAACTCGGGTGTGAGGAGTCGACTTGCTCAAGTCTTTACACGCTGTTATAGCATCTAGTGAAATACCAACCATTACACACTCACACACACACACACACACACACACACACACTCTCTCTCAAACACACACACACTAACACACACACAGTAACATACACACACACACCCACACACCCACACTCTTTCTCTCAAACACACACACACACACTCACACCTACACACCCACACTCTCTCTCTCTCAAACACACACACACACTCACACACTAACATACACACACACACACACACACACTCTCTCACACACACACACACACACACACACACAAATGCTGAATCATGCATTCCTGTAATTTGATTGTCTGTCAGTTCTAATGGTGAAATTTCCTCCCTGTGACACAGAACATCATCATACTTTAGATTCCACTCATGAGACGTCCAGTGACCTTTTATCTGAAGAGACATGAATAGTCATGTTATTATTATTATTATTATTATTATTATTATTATTATTATTATTATTATTATTATTATACTAGTGTTTCATTTGTAAAAAGGCTCTAATCTGCGTCTGTACTGTCTTTTTTTTTCAATATATTCTTCA
>NC_083468.1:27281663-27289163 GCF_030014155.1 Tachysurus vachellii
GTGTGTATGTGTGTGTGTGTGTGTGTGTGTGCAGAGTGTCTTTGGGACTACGGTTTCTAGGTCATCTCACTGTATGCTGCAGCAAATAATCTAGTTTCTCTAACACACACACACACACACACACACACACACACAACCACAGAGTTTGCACATATACAAACATACAGTTAGTAATTAATCAATAGTCACATATATAAGTAGTCATAACTCCACCGTACGTAACCCTTTAAACAGAATAAAAATGCTTTCCACACATTCCATGTTTTATCACGACACCTGGACAAACTTTTATCTTTCTCTTATTTTTTTCTTTATCTCAGAGATGAGAGGAACCAGTCCATCATCGTCAGTGGGGAGTCTGGTGCAGGGAAGACGGTTTCAGCCAAATACGCAATGCGATACTTCGCTACGGTGAGCGGCTCAGCCAGCGAGGCCAACGTGGAGGAGAAGGTGCTCGCCTCTAACCCCATCATGGAGGTAATTAGCCAAAAAACAAGCAGAACATCCAGAAGAACTTTGTAGTCTTTCTTACACACATCCTCACGCTGGATCACCAGGTCGGGGATGAGGAGGACCATCAGTCTTGTTGTGAGTGCTTGGATAAGAGACAGGTCTTTAATGTTGTCTGAATGTAGCTGCTGATGCTCTCAGGTGTTCCTCATACCTTGAGAGGTGGTTGGTGCAGATCGTGAGCCCTGGTCCATTTTTGTCTTTTTGTAGGCGAGCATCGATGTTTTAAATCTTGATGTGGGCAGCTTCAGAAAGCCAGTGGAGATAAAATAGTAATGGAGTATTGGAGTGATGTGGGAGAATCTGAGAAGGTTTACATAAGGTCAGATGGTGTTCAGGAGCTGCACCTGCCAGGAGCCAGAGGGGACTGAAGAAGCACCTGAGTGGAGAGAAGCATGAGCGAGTCAGTATGATGATGCGAGGAGAGAAGGATGGTTGGTTGTCTATGGTTGAGATCACAAGATCTGGATATCTGGGTGGATGAACCTGGAATGTTCCTGGAATTGTTTTGATGGACAAGAGGGTTGTGTGAAAGGTGCTGCTGACAGGTCGAGGTGAATCGCTTTTGTAGACCACAATCTGAAGGATCTTAATCTTCTAGAAACTCGTCCTTCACAACACGGAGGATCTGATCTTACTTTTTTAGAATATCTCACTTGCTCTGATGCTGAAATATTATAGTCTGTGATCTCTAACTCCAAACTTCATTTTGCACTGGAAGTGTGTGTGTGTGTGTGTGTGTGTGTGTGTGAGAGAGAGAGAGAGAGAGAGAGAGAGACATACGTTATGTCACTGTCTTCACATGGTCAGAAGGTCAGAAATACACTGCGTGTGTGTGTTTGAGTGTATGAGTTTGAGTGTGTGAGTTTGAGTGTGTGATTGTGAGAGTGTGATTGTGAGTGTGTGTGAGTGCGTGTCTGTGTGTGATTGTGAGTGTGATTGTGAGTGTGTGTGATTGTGAGTGTGATTGTGAGTGTGTGTGTGTGAGTTTGAGTGTGTGATTGTGTGAGTGTGATAGTGAGTGTGTGTGATTGTGAGTGTGTGTGTGTGATTGTGTGTGATTGTGTGTGTGATATTCACATGTAACTGCTGTGTTTTAGTCTTGAGACACAGGGCATCTCACAGGGCATCATATTCATGTGATTAACATCTGTACACAAACTGATCTTGGCTATTAATTAATTAATTAGCATAATGATTTAATCGTTAGTAAGAAAGTCTTTGTTGTGATTTTGTATTCATGCTTAAACAGATATAGTGATATATAGAGATTTCTTCCCTCCTCGAGACCCACAGAGTTCCAAAATAAACAGATAAATGAGACGGTTCTGTTGAATGCAGTCCCAGTGGACACATGATTTCCCATGATGCTTTGCTCAGAATGAAGGTTCAGCATCGATTTCCTGAGTTACTGCAGAGAGATGTAGATTCCGTAAACGCACAAAATGTTCTGCACACAATCACACACACAGTCACACACTCTCTCACACGCACACAGACACACACACACACACACACACACACACACACTATTAGCTGAAGTTAACCCGCTCCTCCTGTGCCTACAGGCCATAGGAAATGCCAAAACCACCAGGAACGACAACAGCAGCCGTTTCGGGAAGTACATCGAGATCGGATTCGACAAGCGCTACCACATCATCGGCGCTAACATGAGGACGTACCTGCTGGAGAAGTCGCGAGTCGTGTTTCAGGTGAGTGCTTAAAGCTTTCTTGACGACGTGTTACAGATAACATTATTTTTGGAACCAAAAAAGCAGCTCACTCACTGTTACACTGTTACTCACTCACTGTTACACTGTTACTCACTCACTGTTACACTGTTACTCACTCACTGTTACACTGTTACTCACTCACTGTTACACTGTTACTCACTGTTACACTGTTACTCACTCACTGTTACACTGTTACTCACTCTCTGTTACACTGTTACTCACTCACTGTTACACTGTTACTCACTCACTGTTACACTGTTACTCACTCACTGTTACACTGTTACTCACTCACTGTTACACTGTTACTCACTCACTGTTACACTGTTACTCACTCACTGTTACACTGTTACTCACTCACTGTTACACTGTTACTCACTGTTACACTGTTACTCACTCACTGTTACACTGTTACTCACTCTCTGTTACACTGTTACTCACTCACTGTTACACTGTTACTCACTCACTGTTACACTGTTACTCACTCACTGTTACACTGTTACTCACTCACTGTTACACTGTTACTCACTCACTGTTACACTGTTACTCGCTCACTGTTACACTGGTACTCACTCACTGTTACACTGGTACTCACTCACTGTTACACTGTTACTCACTGTTACACTGTTACTCACTGTTACACTGTTACTCACTGTTACACTGTTACTCACTGTTACACTGTTACTCACTCACTGTTACACTGTTACTCACTGTTACACTGTTACTCACTCACTGTTACACTGTTACTCGCTCACTGTTACACTGTTACTCACTCACTGTTACACTGTTACTCACTCACTGTTACACTGTTACTCGCTCACTGTTACACTGGTACTCACTCACTGTTACACTGGTACTCACTCACTGTTACACTGTTACTCACTGTTACACTGTTACTCACTGTTACACTGTTACTCACTGTTACACTGTTACTCACTGTTACACTGTTACTCACTCACTGTTACACTGTTACTCACTGTTACACTGTTACTCACTCACTGTTACACTGTTACTCGCTCACTGTTACACTGGTACTCACTCACTGTTACACTGTTACTCACTGTTACACTGTTACTCACTGTTACACTGTTACTCACTCACTGTTACACTGTCTGTGAAGTGTTATCATATGTTATGTGATATCACTGTTACTGTTATTCTGACTGTGTTGATGTTCATGTGACTATAGTGTTACCTGTGATTCTAGTGTTGTTTACTATGTTTGTTATTCTGTTACTGTTTATTCACTACTGTAACTGCTGTGTTTTACCTGTAACCACACACTTCACAGGGTTATCATATGTCATGTTATTAACTACTTTTACCACAAACTGTACTGCTACTTTAATTAATTAATTACCATCACTGATTTAACTGTTAGTCACATGTAATCTTTTTGTGATGTTTATGGTATTCATGTTACAACAGATATATCATATAAGATTACTCTGTTCCCTTCTCCGACACTCCACGAACGTTCCAAATTAAACGTAACATGAACGTTCTACTCACTGTATACACGTTCCAGGGTACACTGTTTCCTCATGTAATGCTTTGCTCAGAATGAAGGTATCAGCTCATTTACCTGGTTACTGCACTGTAACTGTATATGTTCCTGTTACACGCACAAATGTTACTGCACTACATCTACACACTGTACACACCACTCCTGTCACACTCACACTACAGATCACTCACTTCACGACTCACTTACACTGACACTACACTTTAGCTGAACTGTTAACCGTTCTCTCCTGTGCTACAGGACCATACTGAAATGTCACCACCAGACACGTACACGCACCTGTTTCGGAAGTACCATCGAGATCGGATTGACACGCTACCACTTACTCATCGCGCAAACTGAGGACGTACCTGCTGAGTCATCGTGTTTCAGTGAGTGTTAAACTTTCTTGACACTGTTACATCACCATTATTTTTGTAACCAATAGCACTCACTCACTGTTACACTGTTACTCACTGTTACACTGTTACTCACTGTTACACTGTTACTCACTCACTGTTACACTGTTACTCACTCACTGTTACACTGTTACTCACTCACTGTTACACTGTTACTCACTGTTACACTGTTACTCACTGTTACACTGTTACTCACTCACTGTTACACTGTTACTCACTCACTGTTACACTGTTACTCACTGTTACACTGTTACTCACTCACTTTTACACTATTACTCACTCACTGTTACACTGTTACTAACTCACTGTTACACTATTACTCACTCACTGTTACACTGTTACTCACTCACTTGTGGTGTGGTGCCGTGACCCGAGACACTTTTTATTTCTGACTAAACATTGTTTCCTGCTGTTCCCTGACTGGATTTATATTAGCATCAATGTGCTTTAAGGCTAATCAGAAGTGAGGATAATGAAGTTAAGCATGGAGGTACACACTCCATCTGAATGCAGGAACATTTTCTGCTTTTGTCTTCTGGTTAATCTTTATCTTTTTCCTCATCCTGTTCATCGCTCTCTCCATCTTTCTGCAGGCAGATGAGGAGAGGAATTATCACATCTTCTACCAGCTCTGTGCCTCCAACCACCTTCCTGAGTTTAAGACCCTGAAACTTAGTGAGTTTTGCACACACATGTGATTGTGTGAGTGTGTGTGTGTCTGTGTCTCTCTGTGTGAGTGGGTGTGTGTGTGTACCTGTGACTGTGTGTGTGTCTGTGAGTGTGTGCGTGCGTGTGTGCTTGTGTGCGTCCGTGTGTTTTGTCATAACATGGATACCGGGGATCAGATCTTTCACGCAGAGCGACAGCTTGTGTTCTTACACACTTTGTCATTTACTAGCGCACACACACCACCTGTATATTAACACACACACACACACACCACCTGTATATTAACACACACACTGCTGGCTCTGTCCTCTCCTTCTCTGGCTGCCAGCCCACTTCCTGTCCAACTGACACCCCGTTAATGAGGGGTGTGTGTGTGTGTGTGTGTGTGTGTGTGTGTGCACGCTCATGTGTGTGATGTAATGTTCACTGTTCTGTTGCCAAGCAACAGGCTGTGTCTCCATTAAAATCTGTATTTGGGTTTTTTCCTGTATTTTACACCACTTCCTGTTTGTTGTAAATTGACAGTATGTGCAGTTCATGTGTGTTAATAATCTCCTTAATATTACACACACAACCATAACACAAAAAAATGAATTCATTGTCAGTGGGTTGTTTTTCACAGTGAGATTAAAAATGTCTGTGTTAATGAACACTTTAATAAAGTAACAGTCAGGATATAAAACATGCTACGTTACAGACGCTAACTCATCAGTATGTAGTGTGTAAACATGTGGTGTGTGTTACGTCCATGCTGTATGATTATACACACACACTACAGTATCATGGTGTCTGAGTGACCTGTCTAACACTTTCTCTTTCTGAACATTCCCCCTTTTACATTTAGCCAGCTAACAATAACCATGATACAGTGAGCGTGAGATGCTAGTTAGCGTTGTAAAGTTAGTTACACCATGTGCTCCATTCGGTTTAGTCGAGTCTCTCATATGATGCGTTGTGTTTGTGTTTATAGATGTTCTTAGATGAATTCAGGTTATTTTTTCTGTTTTATTAACTAGTTAGTGTTAGTGTAGAATTTGAGCTCCTCATGTGTCCTGGATTCTTGCTAACATCTCTGGGGGAAGCAGGAAATTCTCTTTATTTAAAAAAACTTCAGCAGCATTACAGTATTGAGAGAATTCTTTATCCTGATTATTATTAAATTGTCAATGTAATATTGTGGTGTGTGTGTGTTTGTTTGTGTGTGTTTGTGTGTGTTTGTGTCTGGGTGTGTCTATGTGTGTCTGCCTGTGTGTCTGTGTGTGTGTTTGTGTCTGGGTGTGTCTGTGTGTGTGTGTGTGTGTGTTTGTTTCTGGGTGTATCTGTCTGTCTGTGTGTGTCTGTGTGTGTGTGTGTGTGTGTATCTGCCTGTGTGTGTGTTTGTGTGTGTGTCGGTGTCTGTGTGTTTGTGTGTGTCTGTGTGTGTGTGTTTGTGTGATGGTGTCGGTGTGTGTGTGTTTGTGTGTGTGTGTGTTTATGTGTTTGTTTGTCTGTGTGTGTGTGTCTGTGTGTGTGTTTGTGTCTGTGTCTGTGTGTGTCTGTGTGTTTGTGTCTGTGTGTGTTTGTGTCTGTGTCTGTGTGTGTCTGTGTGTGTGTGTGTGTGTGTGTGTGTGTGTGTTTGTGTCTGTGTCTGTGTGTGTCTCTGTGTGTCTCTGTGTGTCTCTGTGTGTGTGTGTGTGTGTGTGTTTGTGTGTGTCTGTGTGTGTGTGTTTGTGTGATGGTGTCGGTGTGTGTGTGTTTGTGTGTGTGTGTGTTTATGTGTTTGTTTGTCTGTGTGTGTGTGTGTCTGTGTGTGTGTTTGTGTGTGTTTGTGTCTGTGTTTGTGTTTGTGTCTGTGTGTGTGTGTGTGTGTGTGTGTTTGTGTCTGTGTGTGTGTTTGTGTCTGTGTCTGTGTCTGTGTCTGTGTGTGTGTGTGTGTGTGTGTGTGTGTGTGTGTGTGTGTGTGTGTGTGTGTGTGTGTGTGTAGGCAGTGCGTCTGAATTCCACTACACCAGACAGGGCCGGAACCCAGTCATTGATGGAGTAGAGGATGCGAGAGAGATGTCGATGACGAGGAACGCCTTCACACTGCTGGGTGAGACCTTTATTAAGTTTATTAGATGACTCAATTATTACATTTAAATGCTCTTGTGTTGGAAATAAATAAATAAACACAAAGATTCTTTTTCAAATGTAATAGTGTTGTGTTTATAGATTTGTTTCTCTTCTTCTTCCCCTTCTTCTTGTGGTCATTTGTATAAATCATCTTTACTGAAAGTAAAATTCAGAAGTCAGAATTGTGTGATGTAACGATCCATTTAAATATGACTCAGTATCAGTAGTGTTGAGTAAAGATCCTCACAGGCTTTAACTGGCTTCTCAGGAAGGCGTCCGTTTCCTCCACCTGCAAACGTACACACACACACACACACACACACACACACACACACAGACAGACACACAAAGACACACACACAGACAGACACACACACGAACACACAGACAGACACACAAAGACACACACACACAGACAAAAAGACACACACACACACACACACACACACACACACAGACACACACAAAGACACACAAAGACACACACAGACAGACACAAAGACACACACACAGACAGACACAAAGACACACACACACACAGACACACACACACACAAACACACACACACACAGACAA
>NC_083468.1:27296663-27304163 GCF_030014155.1 Tachysurus vachellii
TTTCAGACATTACTTCAGTCTGCCCATACATTATCTCAGACATTACCTCAGTCTACTCGTACACTACCTCAGACATTACCTCAGACTGCCTCTACACTACCTCAGACATTACCTCAGACTGCCCCTATACTACCTCAGACATTACCTCAGTCTACTCGTACACTATCTCAGACATTACCTCAGACTGCCCCTACACTACCTCAGACATTACCTCAGTCTACTCGTACACTACCTCAGACATTACCTCAGACTGCCCCTACACTACCTCAGACATTACCTCAGTCTACTCGTACACTACCTCAGACATTACCTCAGACTTCCCCTACACTACCTCAGACATTACCTCAGTCTACTCGTACACTACCTCAGACATTACCTCAGACTGCCTCTACACTACCTCAGACATTACCTCAGTCTACTCGTACACTACCTCAGACATTACCTCAGACTTCCCCTACACTACCTCAGACATTACCTCAGTCTACTCGTACACTACCTCAGACATTACCTCAGACTGCCTCTACACTACCTCAGACATTACCTCAGTCTACTCGTACACTACCTCAGACATTACCTCAGACTTCCCCTACACTACCTCAGACATTACCTCAGTCTACTCGTACACTACCTCAGACATTACCTCAGACTGCCTCTACACTACCTCAGACATTACCTCAGTCTACTCGTACACTACCTCGGACATTACCTCAGACTGCCCCTACACTACCTCAGACATTACCTCAGTCTACTCGTACACTACCTCAGACATTACCTCAGACTGCCTCTACACTACCTCAGACATTACCTCAGTCTACTCGTACACTACCTCAGACATTACCTCAGACTTCCCCTACACTACCTCAGACATTACCTCAGTCTACTCGTACACTACCTCAGACATTACCTCAGACTGCCTCTACACTACCTCAGACATTACCTCAGTCTACTCGTACACTACCTCGGACATTACCTCAGACTGCCCCTACACTACCTCAGACATTACCTCAGTCTACTCGTACACTACCTCAGACATTACCTCAGACTGCCCCTATACTACCTCAGACATTACCTCAGTCTACTCATACACTACCTCAGACATTACCTCAGACTGCCCCTACACTACCTCAGACTGCCCATACACTACCTCAGTCTGGTCCTACACTACCTCAGACATTACCTCAGACATCACATGGGCTTGCCTTCTAATATATTATATACATCCTCATTCTGTCTGATATTCCATTATATGCCCCACACTCCCTCACACTCTTTCCCTTCAGGGTCCTTCATACTCCATATATTTCTACATATACTCCTCTACAGCTTTCCTTACTGTCCCTCACGCTACTCCCCCATAATCACTTCCTCTTGTACTCTCTTATTCCTTCTGAGTACACTCGTCTACTCTATCATACTGTATCACACTCTCCCTCCTGCACTCTGTTCTCTTTTATACTTCCTCACTCTATCCTTCCTTATACACTCTCTTGTACGTCCTCCTGCTCCCTCATACAGAGAATTAAGATGGAATTAAACACTTTAGAGGGAAATGTTTATGAGTCAGTATTTGGGAAGTGTGAGGGCCTTCTGGATTTATTATAAACACTGGAGTGTGTGTGTGTGTGTGTGTGTGGTGATGTGCTTGGATGCATCTCATTAGGTTTCCTCTCTGTCCTGCTGCATGGTGCTGAGCTCGTTAGCTCTGATGATTAGCGAGTCTGGACGAAGCTACAGATTTATTCTCTTCTTCACTGCTCACATTGCTGAAGCTTCACTCTTCACTAAATCACACTGAAATCCTTTGAGCTTACGTCTGAAATCTGAGTGTACTAGCAGTTTAATCCCCATCACAAACTAGTATAATCTTCTTCATTCTTGTCATATATATATTAGACAAAACCCTGATTAGTGTTGAAGTTCTCCTGCTTCTCTGTAGTGCACTCAGACCTCAGAACCTCACTGTATTTAGTGCAGAATGATTGACACTTAATAATGTTCAAGTTTAAGGAATAAATAGACTGTATTTTATATTAACACACACACCCACACACTCACACACACCTGTGCTTACTCAGTGTCGGTGTGTTTAACAGTTTGACCTGCTGGTGGAGCTCTTCCAGGATGAGGACAAAGTAACGACCCCTACAGGGAGTGGTCCTGCCCCTGGGGGCCGCACTCGCCTCAGTGTCAAACCAAACAAGGGCAAACCGGACCAGGCCAGCAAGGAGCACAAGAAAACCGTGGGCCTGCAGGTGGGGCACGTCATCATCATCATCATCATAATAATAACAATAATCATCGTCATCATTCTTATTTATCATCAATTTATTAAATAAGAATGATTATGATGATTATTGTTGTTAAGAGTATCAGAGAGTATGAGGGAGTAGCAGAGAGTGTCCGATATACTCTCTGATACTCCCTCATACTTTCTAATACTCTCTATTACTCCCTCATCCTCTCTATTACTCCCTCATACTTTCTAATACTCTCTATTACTCCCTCATCCTCTCTATTACTCCCTCATACTTTCTAATACTCTCTATTACTCCCCCATACTCTCTATTACTCCCTCATCCTCTCTATTACTCCCTCATACTTTCTAATACTCTCTATTACTCCCTCATCCTCTCTATTACTCCCTCATACTCTCTATTACTCCCTCATCCTCTCTATTACTCCCTCATCCTCTCTATTACTCCCTCATACTTTCTAATACTCTCTATTACTCCCTCATCCTCTCTATTACTCCCTCATACTTTCTAATACTCTCTATTACTCCCTCATCCTCTCTATTACTCCCTCATACTTTCTAATACTCTCTGATACTCCCTCATACTCTCTGATACTCCCTCATACTCTCTATTACTCCCTTATACTCTCTGATACTCTCTATTACTCCCTCATACTCTCTATTACTCCCTCATACGCTCTATTACTCCCTCATACTTTCTAATACTCTCTGATACTCCCTCATACTCTCTGATACTCCCTCATACTCTCTATTACTCCCTTATACTCTCTGATACTCTCTATTACTCCCTCATACTCTCTATTACTCCCTCATACGCTCTAATACTCTGCATTACTCCCTCATACTCTCTATTACTCCCTCATACATTCTAGTACTCTCTATTACTCCCTCATACTCTATTACTCTCTGATACTCTCTATTACTCCCTCATACTTTCTAATACTCTCTATTACTCACCAATACTCCCACATACTCTCTAATACTCACTAATACTCCCACATACTCTCTGATACTCACTGATACTCCCACATACTCTCTAATACTCACTAATACTCCCACATACTCTCTGATACTCACTGATACTCCCACATACTCTCTGATACTCACTAATACTCCCACATACTCTCTGATACTCACCAATACTCCCACATACTCTCTAATACTCACTAATACTCCCACATACTCTCTGATACTCACTGATACTCCCACATACTCTCTGATACTCACTAATACTCCCACATACTCTCTGATACTCACCAATACTCCCACATACTCTCTAATACTCACTAATACTCCCACATACTCTCTGATACTCACTGATACTCCCACATACTCTCTAATACTCACTAATACTCCCACATACTCTCTGATACTCACTGATACTCCCACATACTCTCTGATACTCACTAATACTCCCACATACTCTCTGATACTCACCAATACTCCCACATACTCTCTAATACTCACTAATACTCCCACATACTCTCTGATACTCACTGATACTCCCACATACTCTCTGATACTCACTAATACTCCCACATACTCTCTAATACTCACTAATACTCCCACATACTCTCTGATACTCACTGATACTCCCACATACTCTCTGATACTCACTAATACTCCCACATACTCTCTGATACTCACTAATACTCCCACATACTCTCTGATACTCACTGATACTCCCTCACACCCTCTGATACTCTTTGGTACTCTAACATTTCCTTATATTTCTCACACTCTTTCATATCTTGTGTTTGTTTGTTATTTTGTTGTCGTTGCAGTTCCGTAACTCTCTCCATCTGCTAATGGAGACACTAAACGCCACGACGCCACACTACGTCCGCTGCATCAAACCCAATGACTACAAATACGCCTTCACGTAAGGAGCATAACACCTACATAAGCAGGCATTATGTAGGGTAACATTCATGATGGATGTGTTTAAGTATTTAGGTATAGAAATTATTTAGCCGTGTTTCAGGATGTGTATCTTGTAAACAAAGTGTGTTAGCTTGTGTAGTATAGTGCTGCTTTAATTGTGAACATTAATTGTGATTATAATTGTCAGACTTTCTGATGAGGATTAATTTGAACTCTTTCAGGTTTGACCCGAAGCGGGCGGTGCAGCAGCTGAGGGCGTGTGGCGTCCTGGAGACCATTCGCATCTCCGCTGCAGGATTTCCATCCAGGTGAAGATCAGCCTGTTTATACAGTTATTTGGAGGAACAAAGAGAAACATGAAGCAGTTAGAGAGGGTGTGTGTGTGTGTGTGTTTCAGGTGGACCTATCAGGAGTTCTTCAGCCGTTATCGTGTGTTGATGAAACAGAAAGACGTCATGGCTGATAGGAAAATGACCTGCAGGAACGTTCTGGAGAAACTGGTGCAGGTGAGAAACAGTCTGACTTCAGTAACTGCACAGAATCCACACAGGAACAGGAAGGAACACATCTCATAGAGCTTCTTCATTTGCGTCATGGTTTTTTCTCTGCAGGATCAGGATAAGTACCAGTTTGGGAAGACGAAGATCTTTTTCCGAGCAGGTCAGGTTGCGTACCTGGAGAAACTCCGTGCAGATAAACTGCGGGCCGCCTGCATCCGCATCCAGAAGACCATCCGCTGCTGGCTGGAGCGCAAGAAGTACCTGCGCATGAAACGAGCCGCCATCATCATCCAGAGATACGTCAGAGGATACCAGGCCCGATGGTGAGGAACACACACGCTCCAGACCAGCGTACAGAGAGGAGGAGACACAGAGGGATGAGCTACAGGTTCTAACGGTTGTTTTTGTTGTTTTCAGCCTGGCCAAGTTTCTGCGCCGAACCAGAGCTGCCATCATCATCCAGAAGTACCAACGTATGTACGTGCAGAGAACCAGCTACAGGCGCAAGCGTAACGCCGCCCTCGCCATGCAGTGTATCCTCCGAGCGTACATGGCTCGCCAGCAGTACAGAGCGGTACACACACACATACACACACACACAGGCGCGCACGCACACACACACGCGCACACACACACACACACTCGCGCACACACAATATTTACACACACACGCACACACACACACACACACACACACACACACACACACAATATTTACACACTAATATTAACTAATATCAACATGCGCACACACACACCCACATACACGTTTACACGCTAATATTAACCCTGTTCTCACACACACACACACACACACACAATATTTACACACACACAAACACACACACAATATTTACACACACACAATATTTACACACACACACACACAATATTTACACACTAATATTAACTAATATCAACATGTGCACACACTCACACCCACATACACGTTTACACGCTAATATTAACCCTGTTCTCACACACACACACACACAATATTTACACACACACAAACACACGCACACACACACAATATTTACACACACACAAACACACGCACACACACACAATATTTACACACACACAATATTAACTAATATTAATTAATATTAACACGCACACACACACATCCACGTTTACATGCTAATATTAACCCTGTTCTCACACACACACACACACACACATCCACGTTTACATGCTAATATTAACCCTGTTCTCACACACACACACACACACACACACACACACACACACATCCACGTTTACATGCTAATATTAACCCTGTTCTCACACACACACACACACACACATGCACGCACACAATATAAACTAATATTAATTAATATTAACACGCGCACACACATCCACGTTTACATGCTAATATTAACCCTGTTCTTACACACACACACACACACACACTCTAACATAGCAAGAACCCCGTGTGTGTATGTGGTCAGAGTTTGTGGTTGTTGAAGTAAAGATCTCTTTAAAACTTTCCCCTATAAATTTATGTTTATAGATAAAATTCTGAAAAAGATTTTTATTGCTTAATAATCAGTGACAAATGAAGAATTATTTAGCATTTATTATTATTGTTATGTTTGTTAGTTAGTTTGTAGAGACCTTACATGATCGTCAGCTCATGCGCTGGATTTGAGTGTTTATGAGAATGAAGCAGTGAGAGTTTAAGGGTCATATGACCAGCGAGGCGAGTGTGAGACGTTCTAGCACACACTCGCTGATGGACAGCAGCAGCTGCTTTCCTGCTTGTCCTGAGCGTCTCCTCTGCACTCGTCTCTCTGCACCGGTGCGACTGAGTCCCAGGAAAAATGCAGGAAGTTCTAACGTGTCACCTGTGCAGAATAAAACGACAAGAGGTCTGAAGTCAGTGAGACGCTTTTGTGTTGTACAGTTACACAGATAATTTGACTCTGTGTGTGTGTGTGTTTTCTCTGCGTGTCCAGCTGTTGCGTGAGCACAAAGCGATCATCATCCAGAAGATGGCACGCGGCTGGTTGGCACGTCAGTGGTATAAGCGCTCTCTGGAGGCCGTGGTGTACCTGCAGTGCTGCGTGCGGCGCATGAGAGCAAAGCGCGAGCTCAAGAAGCTGAAGATCGAAGCTCGGTCCGTGGAGCACTACAAAAAACTCAACATCGGCATGGAGAACAAGATCATGCAGCTGCAGCGCAAAGTCGACGAGCAGGTAACACACACCTGACTTTAAATAAACACACCCAGGAATTTCTCCTTAATGACGAATCAGAACACTGCAGTTGTTTTTATAAAAATATTTATTGACCTGAATTCTTCTAGTCACTCGATGCCTGAACTTCCACTTAATTCTAGATCAGTTTTAATCTGTCATTAATTTGAATCCAGAAACAACTCGAATTCCAGCCTCAATCTGAACAGACTGTGAATATTTGATGGATCCTCTGATGTTGTGTGTGTTCCTTGATGTAGAATAAGGAGATCCGTCTTCAGGGCGAGCGTCTGCACGGTTTGGAGAGCGCCCACGCCATCGAGAGCGAGCGTCTACGCAAAGACCTGACTCGTCTACGCGGCGTGGAGGAGGAGGCGAGGAACAGCGCTAACCGTGTGAGCACGCTGGAGGAGGAGCTGGTGAAACTGCGCAAAGATCTACAGACCACGCAGAAGGAGAAGAAGGCCATCGAAGACTGGGCACAGACCTACCAAGACGAGATGGAGCAGGTGTGTGTGTGTGATATTTAGTGTGCTTTCGTACATAGTGTGTAAACACCTCATCATTCCCATTGCCATGGTTATGGCTGTAATCTAATAATCACGATCTAGTGAAGTTTATCTCACTCTGAGAGACTGTAGTGAAGAATTCATCATTG
>NC_083468.1:27316663-27326663 GCF_030014155.1 Tachysurus vachellii
GCGTAGCTGATGAGGGAACGTTCACGCTCGACTCCATCATACGCCAGCTTAACTCCTTCCACAGCATCATGTGTCACCATGGCAATGACCCTGAGCTCATAAAGCAGGTCGTCAAGCAACAGTTCTACATCATTGGTGCCGTCACACTCAACAACCTGCTGCTGCGCAAAGATATGTGCTCCTGGAGCAAGGGCATGCAGATCAGGTGATCCATCTATAATGAGTGATCAACCACTGATCAGTGCCTTCAGAGGCCACGCCTCCTTTACTCATACACACAGAGGCCACACCTCTTTTACTGATGTACACAGAGGCCACGCCTCTTTTACTCATACACACAGAGGCCACGCCTCTTTTACTGATACACACAGAGGTCACACCTCTTTTACTGATGTACACAGAGGCCACACCTCTTTTACTCATACACACAGAGGCCACACCTCTTTTACTGATGTACACAGAGGCCACGCCTCCTTTACTCATACACACAGAGGCCACGCCTCTTTTACTGATACACACAGAGGCCACACCTCTTTTACTGATGTACACAGAGGCCACGCCTCCTTTACTCATACACACAGAGACCACACCTCTTTTACTGATACACACAGAGGCCACACCTCTTTTACTGAAACACACAGAGGCCACGCCCCCTTTACTGATACACACAGAGGCCACGCCTCTTTTACTGATACACACAGAGGCCACGTTTCCTTTACTGATACATAAATAGGCCACGCCTCCTTTACTGATACACACAGAGGCCACGCCTCCTTTACTGATACACACAGAGGCCACGCCTCTTTTACTGATACACACAGAGGCCACGCCTCTTTTACCGATACACACAGAGGCCACGCCTCCTTTACTGATACACACAGAGGCCACACCCCTTTTATTGATACACACAAAGACCACGCCCCCTTTACTGATACAGGCATAGACCACGCCTCCTTTACTGATACACACAGAGGCCACGTTTCCTTTACTGATACATAAATAGGCCACGCCTCCTTTACTGATACTCACAGAGGCCACACCTCCTTTACTGATACACACAGAGGCCACGCCTCTTTTACTGATACACACAGAGGTCACGCCTCTTTTGCCGATACACACAGAGGCCACGCCTCCTTTACTGATACACACAGAGGCCACGCCCCTTTTATTGATACACACAAAGACCACGCCCCTTTTATTGATACACACAGAGACCACGCCCCCTTTACTGATACAGGCATAGGCCACGCCTCCTTTACTGATACACACAGAGGCTACGCCTCCTTTACTGATACTCACAGAGGCCACACCTCCATTACTGATACACACAGAGGCCACGCCTCCTTTACTGATACACACAGAGGCTACGTCTCCTTTACTGCTACTCACAGGGGCCACACCTCCTTTACTGAGACTGACACAAGGACACTTTACTGAGACTGTGTGTGTGTGTGTGTGTGTGTGTGTGTGTGTGTGTGTGTGTGTGTGTGTGTGTGTATGTGTGTTAGGTATAATGTGAGCCAGTTGGAGGAGTGGTTGAGGGAGAAGAACCTGATGGTTTGTGGGGCGAAGGAGACACTGGAGCCACTGATTCAGGCAGCACAGTTACTGCAGGTTAAGAAGAAGACAGATGAGGACGCTGAGGCCATCTGCTCCATGTGTAATGCTTTGAGTACTGCTCAGGTAACACGCACACACAAACACACACACACACACACACACACACACACACACACACACACACACATACACAGTGACCTTTAATTCACTCCTTCATTTCCTCTTTCAGATTGTGAAGGTGTTGAACCTGTACACTCCTGTCAATGCGTTTGAAGAGAGAGTGTCTGTAGTATTCATACGAACCATACAGGTAAGACTTCACCTTTACACACCAGGTGACTGACGCTATCATGTAGAGAAGCTTCAGCTTCAGGACCTCAGTTTTGTTGATATCCTGGTCATTATGATCAGACAGAATGGTCCAGTTTTACTGAGTTGTTTAGTTAGTTGTGACTCCTGCCTTCGGGTACAGGTCCTTCTGCTCATCGCATGTTGTTTCAGAAAGACTTTAGATGAACTTTAGATGTTTCCATAGAGACCAAGAGAATCATCTTCTGAGTCTTCACCAAAACTAATTAATGACCGGTAATTTTCCATAAATGCTTCATCCATCTTTAAACTCTAGCCAAAGTGCTGTCAGTGAATCCACTGTATCTCCACCTCAGACTTTGTTCTCGAGGATTCTTCTGGTCCAAGATTGGTCCCAAGTGTCCTGATTAGACAGGAATATTATTGTCCTCAGTCTAAAGGTTCATATTAAACATGGCAGTGTTTATTATAAACAAGCAGCCCGTCTCTGATGATCTCGCATATCGTCTTCTTCTCTTTCCCAGAATCGACTGAGGGACCGTAAGGAGTCACCTCAACTCCTCCTGGACACAAAGGTTATCTACCCCGTGACGTTCCCGTTCAACCCGTCCTCCCTCGCCCTGGACACCATTCAGATCCCCAGCAGCCTCAACCTGTCCTTCCTCACTCGAGTCTAATCCCTGCGCTCGTTCCTCCTCAGCCGATCGCATCAGGCTCTGAGATAAAGAGGAAACGAAGCATGGTCTCATCTTCACTGAGAATCGATACGGTGAAACAGACTTCATTAATGTTACGCACGTTTAAGCACACACACTCTGAGTCCTCAGTCACTGGAAAATTACATTTCAAACGGGAACGTACCATATCACCACGAGCGGGGGGGCAAAGGGTCTAGACCTCCTCGTTCTCCTGATGCTCCGTTCTCTTTGTACAGTCAGACCACACAGATATGACACAGTATAAGATTAAGTACGACGCCGGGATGTTTTATTTATTGCCCTAAGCCGCCGTCTCTCATCGCTTCGTCTCCTCTTTAAATAGTGGTTGTTTCCAGATCCTGGACAAATCCAAACAGGAAGTAAATATAACATGTTGTCCTCTATTTATGTCCTTATCATAAATAATATGGAGTCAGTTTTAACAAGGCTCAGTCCGTGTGATGTAGATGTTTATTTGTTAGCAGACCATGTAGTTTTAGATCCGTAGATATTCGTGTCTTGTGTGATGATGATGATGATGATGATGATATGGAGGAAGAGGAGGAGCAACCTGCACTTTTTTGTTCTTTGTTTTGTTTTCAAGCGAAAGTTTATTCCGTTCTCAGCATTCCCACGTTCTTCGTTAACTTTGTTCCGTTCTCATCTCGCGTCCTGATTTTCCGCGGCGTACGTTAGGTGAGATCAGACAGTCGCACACTTGCTCATAAGAAATCCCACCCAGGCGTCTTTCCCTTCTAACGGTTTTAACACCCTTCGATATAACGATGCAACTACAGCGGGATTGTGAAGGTCGCAAAACGTGTCTTTGTTACAAAATAATAGAATTAGCCTGATGTTAGTTAGTAGTGAAGCTAAGCTCACACTGTTAGTGATCTAATAGCAGCAGCCATATCGTGTCATCAAAACCAGCACTTCACGCTCCGTATCGTTAGAAACGTGTGCGGTGAATTTACTTAAGCTCCGCCCACGTGGACGCTGACCCACGGACACGATCGATGTCAGGATGAAAAAGATAAAGTGATAAACTGTCTAAAATCTCTCTGCTCCTTACCCTCTTTTTTAAGTTCCGTAAGTTTTTTTATGTGTGTGAATTAAAACAGATTTGTTCCTTATAACAGTATTATAGAGTTAAAAAGGTCACTACGACAGCATGTTAAACTGTAGTCATGAATTATTATATAAAGATCAAAACGTTCTATAGGCAGAGCTGGTTTTCTTTGTTTGTTTGTGCCAGAGAGACCGATGAGCAACACACACACACACACACACACACACTCTCTCTCTCTCTCTCTCTTAGCGCTTGCCTTTAAATGCCTTACTGTGTTCAGCGTTAGTGGATTTTTTTCTAGTCTGTTTAAAACCTCGAGCTTCAGCTGATCATGTGGAGGTGAGGTGAAGATTTCTGTGGTGTTCGGTTGACGTTCGTGACTTTGTGACTTCTCTCTCTGCTGTTTCAGCCTCGTTTGTGTATCAGGAGATTATTTATTTAGAAGAGGAAGAAAACTGAAATAAATCAGCCGAAGTGCTGAAGCGTTAGCGACGTCGTGTCATATTTCACCTTTCCAGGCCTTTACTCTGGAGCAGAAAGGTACATGTGACATCATTTCCTGTTTTCTTTCATCGTCACTAAGCAGATGATTTCCTGTGAAAAGCGGTGATGAGCTGGTGTAAGTGAATCATATCATTTTTATGCACTTTTGTGATATTTCCTTTGGAGAGAAACGTTTATTCAGAGACGCAGAGATCCGATTACGGACATCCGAACCTCCACGCGGTCAGATTTCGCGGCGGTGTTACAGATATGTGACGTAAACAATCTTAGATTTATGCAAAGTAGTTTGTTTAGGCTTATTCCTCACCATAAGAGAATTATAACGACGGGGACGCAGCTTATAAACACACTCACATGTTCAGTACCTTTGCTAACTGCTCAGGTTAAGATAAAATACATAACATCAGAAATATCAGATTTATTGGATTGTTCGTTCCTGCTTTAAGTATTTGTTTACATTTTCACATTTTTGGTTTATATGCTTGTGTTTTTTTTTCCTGAATGAACAGTCGTGTCGACATCACTTCCTGTTTGCTGACGTTGTGATCAGTGCTGCGTTGTTGTAGTTCAGTATGCACTTTGAGCTGATTTTGAATAAAAACAGAGTTCTTTACTGTATCCTGTAGAGTACAAGTCAGTGTGGAGCTCGAACCCTTCACACCTTCAGACCCACAACAAGTAACAGAGACTCGAAACGTCCTTCACATGAAGCTCCACAAACACACAGCAGACATGGAGGTCAAGCAGAATCACCAGAACATTGACAATAAAATCATGTCATAAGGTGAATCATATCAGGTGGGAAATAGTTCAGGCACTCGGGTGGAAAATAAATAGTTACTGGGCCTGTTTTCTGGTGTGATTTTGTTTGTTTGTTTGTTTGTTTACTACAAAAGGAAAAGTAGCACTGCTTCATTTATAAAGCTAAAGTTTCTGGTATTATCAGATCTTTATTCTGGTGAATCTGATTCCACTCCATTTTTGTGGTTGGGGAAGGAAAAAAAAGAAAAAAATGTTTTTAGCTGAAATTTCCTCTTAATCATGTGTCATTGCTTCTTAAACCACCGTACTGCATTACACTGAGTGTGTGTGTGTGTGTGTGTGTGTGTGTGTGTGTGAGCGAGAGATCCCCAAAGACTTGCTGTATTAGTATGGAGTTGCACTAAATCCCTTTCTTTCCCTAAGCTGTTCATTCATGCCTGTATAAAAGCGTAGCGTTAGCTAACATTGTTAGCGTTGGCAGAAATGCTAATCGTCCCCTGAACTGTAAACAGTCAGTCCTGCTGAAAGCCATGTGGGAGCGACGGTCTCCTCTGATTCGTCTGTGAGGAAACCTCGTTCAGTTTCTGTAGCTGTAACGATCACGTGTCCAAACTTGTTCGAGTCTAATAAAAGAAATAAACACTAAATGTCCAGCTTCTTGTGTTTATTCAAAAATGATTTCACAGACGTTTTTAATACACTTGTATGTTTGTTTTGAATTCTTTATTCTACAGTGAAATTCTCTGCACGTGCACTATTTCTAAATATTTTCTTATCCAGCTAACTACTGTGTGCTAACGTGATATTAATGATAATTACATTCATAAATATTCATATATATATATACTGTATATATATATAAATGAATATAAAGAAAATATTTGAATTATGGTTGCATCACTAACATTAGCCAACTAGCTACTAAGAGCTAAAATGACAGGATTTCGTAAAGCTGTATTTTCTTCATGCGGCTAGCTAACATTAGCTGTCATGATGACATAAGTTTTGTAAAAAAAAAGTACCTCAGATGTTTCTGTAAATAAAGAGTAAATAAACCCTCAGTGTTCATGTGAGTGTTTAACAAACACTAATATATCAATCTGACTGGAAAGAATTGTGAACTGGTATAAACTGGACTTAACGGTATAAACTGGTCTGAACTGGACTGGATTTCAGCTGAGAGATAGACCATGAGATTACAGTAATGTACTTCGCGCTGCTAACAGCTAACACAAGCTAACGTGATAGGAATTCTGAGAGTATGTTTAACCGATATTGACGAGTAGGTGTTTTTTTACAGCTAACACTTTCTTGTCGCTAATATGTGCTTCTGAGAGGCTTTTTAAATGGAAAAATAAATCTTCACTGCTAACTAGCCGGATAGCTAAAAAAAGTACATGTATTATTGCTGAGAGGATCTGGAGAAAGAAATATTTATAAATGTTGACAGTTTTCACAGCTCAAAATAAATATAAAGTATAAAAGGTCATATTTTTTCTTGCTGTACTGTGTGTGTGTGTGTGTGTGTGTGTGTGTGTGTGTGTGTGTGTGTGTGTGTGAGAGAGAGAGAGAGAGAGAGAGAGAGAGACTGGCTGCTATTTCAGGCTATATAATACCTTCTGTAAGGAGATTAGTGTATCTGTGTCTCAAAAGCTTATAGCCTGCTTACACACACACACACACACACACACACACCTACAAACAAAGCTCGCTTATCAGGTAAGCTAACACTTTATGATCAATAATTTAAACTGATATTGTGTTGAATCTTTCTTAAAGTGTGGCTGTTTTTTGAAGGACTTAAAAAATGATTGAACTCTTTATTCAGCGTAATACGGAATAACACATTTTTAAATAATAATGCTAAATATTCCAGTCTTTTTAAGGTAACAAAGCTGTTAATAATGAGTAATAAAAGTCTAATAATAAAATAATTCTAGCCACCAGTGTTGTATCTGTGTTCAGTGTTTTATAGAGAAACTGTAGAGCTGAAACGAGTCGTAGCTTCTTCGTGTAGTTTAACGCTAACGTTAATTAGAAGGGAATCGGGTGAAAGAGTTGTTCCAGATTTGTTTATTTTGTGTGTGTGTGTGTTTGTGTGTGTGTGTGTGAGAGAGAGAGAGAAAGAGAGAGAGACAGGACTGCCCTCTCAGCATCATGTGTGACCAGACGTTTTTAGCGATCACGTTCGGGGCCTGTGACAACTGCAGCATAAACAAACCTCTGATGAACATCTACCTGCACAATGAGCCAGTTAACTACTGCTCACTGTGTGTGGAGAAGGTACCACAACGTCCTCACAACTTCGCACAACTTCCTCACATCTTCCTCACATCTTCTTCACAACTTCCTCACAACTTCGCACAACTTCCTCATAACTTCCTCACAACTTCTTCACACCTTCCTCACATCTTCTTCACAACTTCCTCACAACTTCCTCACATCTTCCTCACAACTTCTTCACAACTTCCTCACACCTTTCTCACACCTTCCTCACACCTTTCTCACACCTTCCTCACACCTTCCTCACATCATCTTCACAACTTCCTCACATCTTCCTCACATCTTCCTCACAACTTCCTCAAAATGTCCTCACACCTTTCTCACACCTTCCTCGCACCTTTCTCACACCTTCCTCACACCTTTCTCACACCTTCCTCACACCTTTCTCACACCTTCCTCACATCTTCCTCACATCTTCCTCACAACTTCCTCACACCTTCCTCACACCTTCCTCACATCTTCCTCAAAACTTCCTCACAACATCCTCACAACTTCCTCACAACTTCCTCACATCTTCCTCACAACGTCCTCACAACGTCCTCACAACATCCTCACAACTTCCTCACAACTTCCTCACAACTTCCTCACATCTTCCTCACAACTTCTTCACACCTTCCTCACATCTTCTTCACAACTTCCTCACAACTTCGCACAACTTCCTCACATCTTCCTCACAACTTCCTCACAACTTCTTCACACCTTCCTCACATCTTCTTCACAACTTCCTCACAACTTCCTCACATCTTCCTCAAAACGTCCTCACACCTTTCTCACACCTTCCTCGCACCTTTCTCACACCTTCCTCACACCTTTCTCACACCTTCCTCACATCTTCCTCACATCTTCCTCACAACTTCCTCACACCTTCCTCACACCTTAATCACACCTTCCTCACATCTTCCTCAAAACTTCCTCACAACATCCTCACAACTTCCTCACATCTTCCTCACATCTTCCTCACAACGTCCTCACAACGTCCTCACAACTTCCTCACAACTTCCTCACATCTTCCTCACAACTTCTTCACAACTTTCACACACCTTCCACACATCTTCCACACAGTGTCACATTAACACATGGCAGCAGAATAAAAGAAATTTACACGTCTACATTTAGTCACTTTCAGTAGGATAGGATTCATTTATTTTGATGTATTTTTTTAGTTTTAAAAAAGTTTTTTTATTTCTACACACTAGTTTTATTTCTACACACTAGTTTTATTTCTACACACTACACACATTTATTTTTTTATTTAATTATATTTTATTTAATTTATAATATTGTATTCAGCTCTTGTAGTTAGATAACCTTCTTCGATATGCTTCATTTATTGATTCATGATTAATTAAAAATAATTAATTATTCATAATTCATTATTTTCAAAAATGGTGTTAATGTTGAATGGTGAATTTTTTTAAACTTTTTTTCTTCTTATGTTTGATTGTTTTATTCATTTTTTTTTTACATGAATCATTTTCATATATAATTTTTACACAATTCATTTTTTTTTATTTTTTTATTTAAGGCTTGTTCTCTTAGAATGGTGACAGGAAGTCCTGTCCTGTTGATAACTACACACACACACACAGACACACACACACTCACACACACACACATGCACACACGCACACTCACACACACACACATACACACACACACACTCACACACACACACACACACACTCACACACACACTCAAACGCACTCACACACACACACACACACTCACACACAAATGACATTTTTAAAAATAACCCTTATCTTATCAGCTCTTATCATAACACATGTACAATGAGCTACTTTATAAAAACTCTTTCATCTTTTTTTTAAATTTTTTTTATTTTATTTACATCCTTATAAAACTCTGCAGGTTTGAATTTATTCTTCATTTTATTTCTATTTATTTTTCCCCACACGAGCGGCCGCATCAGAGCTCCTGGTTCCTGCATGTACTGAGGGTTTAGATTAACTGGACTGAACCATTAGCCCCTTTGTGGGGGGTGTTTTACTCCTCAAGGTCTTTAAGTATTTCTCTATAAAATTCACTCTCTGCCTTTTTACATCAACACCATCACTGTGTTTACAACCAAATCACGTAGACCTGGAGATCAGAGCTACTGATGATAGGAGATATTTAACGCTGCTCCTGCATTAGTCATGAGAATAGTCTGGTCCAGGCTCCTCTCCACACACTGGACTGATAGGACGTGGAAGCTTGGATTAAACTTTACTCCACTTTTTTTAAGAAAAGGTATTTTTTAAAGATATTTATTCCACATTTTTTAGTTAGCGTTCTTACTTCGTGTGAACTTTAATGCTGTATGTTTTCCTGTTTACTGTAGATTTTAGTGACTAAAGGAATAGTGTAAATTGATGCTCGGTGTTTGGAGGTTTACAGGAGTGTTAAACTGGGATCGTGGTTTACAAACTAATCATAAAAGCTAGAGGTTAGAAAGGGAAGAAAACTCGTCTTGTGGAAACACAGATTTGGGATTTTTTACACTTCTTACATGGTTTAAAGGAAAAGCAGATGATATACTTTATTTTTCTATCATTCTTTCTTTTTTTAAAAGAAAAAATCTCTCTCTCTCTGTCTTTCTCTCTCGCTCTCCCTCTCTTTTCTCTCTCCGGCTCTCTCTCTGTCTCTCTCTCTTTCTCTCCATCTCTCTCTCTCTCCCTCTCTCTGTCTCCCCCTCTCTCTCCCTTTCTCTCTCTTTTCTCTCTCTCTCTCTCTCTTTCTCTCTCTTTCTCTCCCTCTTGCTCTTTCTCTCTCCCTCTTTCTCTCTCTCTCTCTCTCTCTCTCTCTCTCTCTCTC
>NC_083468.1:27336663-27346663 GCF_030014155.1 Tachysurus vachellii
TGTGTGCGTGCGCGTGTGTGTGTGTGTGTGTGATGTGTGTGCGTGTGGGTGTGTGTGTGTTGACCTCTTCACATCTCTCTCTCTCTCTCTGTCTCTTTCTCTCTTTCTCTCTCTCTCTTTACATCTATATGTATATATTTACACACATTTCTCTCTCTCTCTCTCTCTCTCTCTCTCTCTCTCTCTCTCTCTCTCTCTCTCTCTGTCTCTCTCTACAGATCTGGGCTTGACTCGAGTCCTCAGTGAGTTTTGGAGCTGATATGAAGATGGATTCAGAAGTGACTCTTTTATTTCTAACCCATTTCTGTTGTCATTCATTTCTCTAACTCAGTCCTCGGTGACTCGTACCTGATCACCAGGTCACACGTTATCGTTTACTTAAAACGCTTAGTGTGTACGTTATAAAGAATTAAGACATTTATAAATACTAAACATTAGCATAATGTAGTCATGAAGTAATCATGAAAGTGTGGAACTGAGTCAAATTAATATTAAAGTGATTCAGTTATCACTCTGATTCTGATTCATCATTGATTCTGATTCATCATTGATTCTGATTCATCATTGATTCTGATTTATCATTGATTCTTATTCATCATTGATTCATCCATTTTGTTAATCTTGTTAACTTAATCACATGCTAATGACTCCAAAATGCCTATAATCTATTCATCTGAGTAATACACACACACACACACACACACACACACATTAAACACACATCAATCAAACTCACTCACCGATCAGATTAACAATCTCATTGTTTCCTTCATTTGTTTAGTGCTGAAGAGACTTCTATAAACGTTACATAAACGATGATGAAGGTAAAGATTTAAACACAATCATGAATTAGAAGTGTGTATAGTTCTGTAATTGTAGGTGTGTTTATTTCTGGACTGATGGTGTAAGATGTGTGTTTGGTGATATTCGTAGCTGAGTTGGCGAAAACACAGTGTCAACTCAACGGAAACAAACCTGATGAAGATGAAGCCTCGCTCTGTACTGATGTACAGATAAGATAAGATTTGTGACGTCTTCATGATGAAAAGTGATAACAACTGATTTATCCACCAGTCTGTTGAACTTCTTGTTCTAAAGATTCACAGGAAAAAATGGACCACAATAACGTCACTGTAGCAGAAGTGAGAGTTTTTGTGTCTTTTCATGGTAAATGATTGTTGATCTTTATTTCACTTGTTTGTGCCACGAGGTGTTTTATAACCAGCACATCATAACGCTCGGCTTTCCGCCGTACTGTTACTCAGCTGAAGTGTTGGTGTGGAACTGAACAGTATTGAAATAAATATAAATAAAAAATTCATAATACATGAACACGTTTAAGTCAGTTCAGTACAGATAACAGAACTAATTTGGTTTCTGTCTTCATCAGTAAAATATTCCTTCCTTTTTTTAACACTTTCTCTTGAGTATATTTTTAATTTAGTAAGCTTTCAATACATTTCTCGGTACTGCTTCCATCTCTGTTACACAATGTGAGCAAAAGTTTGTGCACCCTGTTGATCACAGCAAATGTGCTTGTTGTCCCATTCCTTAATAAGCTCTGATCTTCTGGGAAATATTTGCACTAGATGTTGGTTTGTTGTTGGATTCATTCAGTTACAAGTGCATTAGTGCATTTATACAGGTGTAATAAGTCAGGGGTGTACATACTTTATACAGGTGTAATAAGTAATAAGATGTGTGTACATACTTTATACAGGTGTAATAAGTCAGGGGTGTACATACTTTATACAGGTGTAATAAGTCAGGGGTGTACATACTTTATACAGGTGTAATAAGTCAGGGGTGTACATACTTTATACAGGTGTAATAAGTAATAAGATTTGTGTACATACTTTATACAGGTGTAATAAGTCAGGGGTGTACATACTTTATACAGGTGTAATAAGTCAGGGGTGTACATACTTTATACAGGTGTAATAAGTCAGGGGTGTACATACTTTATACAGGTGTAATAAGTCAGGGGTGTACATACTTTATACAGGTGTAATAAGTCAGGGGTGTACATACTTTATACAGGTGTAATAAGTAATAAGATTTGTGTACATACTTTATACAGGTGTAATAAGTCAGGGGTGTACATACTTTATACAGGTGTAATAAGTCAGGGGTGTACATACTTTATACAGGTGTAATAAGTCAGGGGTGTACATACTTTATACAGGTGTAATAAGTAATAAGATTTGTGTACATACTTTATACAGGTGTAATAAGTCAGGGGTGTACATACTTTATACAGGTGTAATAAGTCAGGGGTGTACATACTTTATACAGGTGTAATAAGTAATAAGATTTGTGTACATACTTTATACAGGTGTAATAAGTCAGGGGTGTACATACTTTATACAGGTGTAATAAGCCAGGGGTGTACATACTTTATACAGGTGTAATAAGCCAGGGGTGTACATACTTTATACAGGTGTAATAAGTCAGGGGTGTACATACTTTATACAGGTGTAATAAGTCAGGGGTGTACATACTTTATACAGGTGTAATAAGTCAGGGGTGTACATACTTTATACAGGTGTAATAAGTCAGGGGTGTACATACTTTTGGACAATGAGATCAGTATGCTGATGTAAATGATGTCTATACCTCATTCAGAAGTTCCGTACAATTGTTCAAGCATGATGTTGTCATGGAGAAACCGAAAGAGGAAACCGTGTTGTGACGTCACACTGGGCTGTTAAATAGGTTGTGTGAAGTCGCTCACTTCCGGTTTTGGCTCAAACTGCCGTTGAGAGCGCTTGACGTCGCTGGGAGGGTGAGCGGTTTGTTCCATTTCTCCTTTCACAAGAATGATAGATGTGCTTTTATGGTGCATGTCACGGTGGTCGTGAAGTCCGTGTGTGTTTGTGTTGTTGGTGAATGAAGCGTTTATGTGGGTGTATTGAGTGGTGCGTGCACGCGCCTCGGTGAGCGCGCTGCCGAGCCGAGCCGAGCCGAGCTGAGCCGAGTCGCACGCGCAGGATCCGATTCCCTTTGTGTCTCATTGACAGCTGTGGAACCGATTCAGCTCTTTATTTATTATTAATTACTGCAGCAATTACAAGCTCGGGATTAATATTTAATACGTAAGAGAATAACGCGACAGCACTGAGACTGGTCATTAGAAACAAAGCGCTGTTTTAAGACTGATATCAGTGAGCAGTTCTGCTTTATAAAACACACCCGTTTTGGGTAACAACCGGCTTTGTGTTTATTTCTGTACGAGTCGTAAAAGAGAACATTTATAAACGCAGAGTTGCGTCAGGATTTAATGTACATCTGTGAATTTGTATTATAATTATTATCATTATCATTATTATTATTTTAGCAGGGCCGCCCCTGCGCATAGGCAGAATAGGCAAATGCTAAGGGCGCCGCCCACCACTAGGGGCGCCCGTGCGCCCAAATTATTATTTTTATTAATACATATATATAAATATATATGTTATTACCTGAGAAGTATTTTATTTATATATTTATTATATATATATTTTATTGCTGTAAGAAAGGCAAGGAAAGCAAGGTCTCCGTAATATAGTTTTTTTTATATAGTTTGTGTGTGTTTCCAAAATATTTTCAAAATAAAAAAAACAGGACAAAGCTGTGCAGTTTGTTTCTGTGTAAGTTTATGAACAAAATGATCGGAACACAATTGTCTGTGATTCCAGGGGCACCAGGTGAAATCTTGCCCAGGGCAGGTCCTGATTTTAGCCTGATATAGCTTTATTAACCCAGAGCGTTATTTCATTTCCCAACTGTTTTACGTCAATACGATGTGATTGGACGTACGAATGCCGTTTGCTATTTTTTTTATCCAATCCGAGCTCAGGAGGGCGGGGCTTTTTGTTAAAGTGACTAATTCTTATCGAATTAGAATTGTTTTGGTTTAAAGTCGAACACAGCGGTAGTTTTGAGAATTCGGCCACAAAAGCGGATACAAGAGAACAGGCTTCACCTCATTTGGACTTCTGAATCTTACGGTACTGGTATTTGGACTGAATCCTAACTCCATCTGATCTTTATTGAGTTTTTATATGAAACTAGTTCAGGACTAGAACATCTGACCTGAGGTTCATCCTGGAATTCAACCTGAGGTTCATCCTGAGGTTCAAACAGGGGTTCAAACTGAGGTTCAAATTGAGGTTTGACCTGGCGTTCATGGGATTAGTGTTTAAACAGAGAACCCTTTGCTATAGCACCACCGTGATGGAGAACTTATATGGTTTGGTCTTTTTTAGAAGGACAAGAAGATAATAGTTCTAATAGCTTTATTGCTTATGCATCTAATGGGTAGAAAAAGCTAATGAAACACACGGGTTCTTGGACCGCTAACGATGGCGTATCGGTATCTTGACTTTTATTTATTTATTTTTTCCCTTCTCACAGAAAATGTCCTGTTGGTTAATGAATGAGACTCTGGAGCTGGCGAAGGACTACATTGACTTCTGCACCGGGATCCAGCGGACTCCTCCCAGCGAGTCGGCCGAAGCCATGCGCCGGTTGGGGAAAGAGCTGGAGCTCCAGCACAGAGTCAAGTTTCAAAACCTTTCACGCAGTTTCCTGTCGACTTGCAGCGTGAACTCGGACCCAAGCACCTGCCTGCGTAGCGTCATGACCCTGCTGGTGGAAGACGGAAATCTGAACTGGGGAAGAATCGTGTCTCTGTTCGCTTTCACCGGCGTCGTCGCCGCAGAAGTGTTCTCCAGAGAAAATGGAGCGGAGAGGTGCAGGAGGCTCGCAGAGACCATGGCAGATTACCTGGGAGCAGAGAAGGGCGACTGGCTACAGGAGAACGGAGGATGGGTAAGGACCTGTGTGAACTTGTGCTGCTGATGTAATCACTAGGGCTGGGTTTGATTATCATCACAGTGACATCATGTTCACTGAGAGAGAGAAACAGCACAACGACACAAAAACCTATTTCACAAATGTGCAAAAACATTTTTAGAATTTAGAAATTTTATAAACATTTAGATATTTTCTGGTGATTTCCTGAAGTATAAGCTAGAAGGTTGTTTAAAGAAACACACTGGTTGTTGTTGTTGTTGTTGTTGTTGTTGTTGTGTACTTTTTAGTGGGTCCCTTACTGCCAGATGATTGACCCAGTTAAAAATTCACAGCAGTTTTTAAAGTGAAAGTGAAAACGAAGCCAGCGAACTAAAAAGTGAAAGTGCTCTTTGGTGTGATGTAATCGGGCGGATCGTAATTTCACACGTCGTCACTGCGGTAATATAGGATTGAATTAATGGGTCTATTGATCGCAACACGGAGTGGTAACGGCGTCGGAGATGTTGCCATAGCAGCCGTCGTGTTGTGTGAGGTGCTGGTCATCATCCTGCGTGACTGTGGATATGATTGTCACGTGAGTCTGTGCTCAGACTTGTGTACACTCGTACGGATCACAAGCAAAGACAAGATAACCGCTTTCGAGTCGTAGCCATAGCAACGATCACGTAACAGGAATGTAGCTAAAGCAATAAGACAAAGCCTGGTCATCCTGCGTAACCATGACAACGAAGCGTCTTAGGTGACTAATCTTGTGCTGATTATGTGGAAAGCTTTTGTTTTATAGGATTATTAACTACAGTCAGAGCAATCAAAGTCATGTAGCCATGGCAACAAAGTCTTATCAGGAATTTAGCTGGAGAAATGATGCACACTGTTTGTGTGTAATCGCTGCTGAATATGTGATATTATTATTATTATTATTATTATTATTATTATTATTATTATTAATACTATGGTTATAAAGTACTTTAAAAACAGCCACAGCTGACAGTCCTGTGCAGGATAAAATACAGATAATGAAATAAATGAATAATAATCATAGACACACACACACTGTCTGTCTGTGTCTGTGTGTCTCTGTGAGTGTCTCTCTGTGTGCCTGTGTGTGTCTGTGTGTCTGTCTGTCTGTCTGTCTGTCTGTCTGTCTGTGTGTCTGTGTCTCTGTGTGTGTCTCTGTGTCTCTGTGTGTGTGTCTCTGTGTGTGTCTCTGTGTCTCTGTGTGTCTGTCTCTGTCTGTCTGTGTGTCTGTGTCTCTGTGTGTCTGTGTCTCTGTGTGTGTGTCTCTGTGTCTCTGTGTGTCTGTCTCTGTGTGTCTGTCTCTGTGTGTCTGTCTCTGTGTGTCTGTCTCTGTGTGTCTGTCTCTGTGTGTCTGTCTCTGTGTGTCTGTCTCTCTGTGTGTCTGTGTCTCTGTGTGTGTGTCTCTGTGTGTGTGTCTCTGTGTGTCTGTGTGTCTGTCTCTGTGTGTCTGTCTCTGTGTGTCTGTCTCTGTGTGTCTGTCTCTGTGTGTCTGTGTCTCTGTGTGTCTGTGTCTCTGTGTGTCTGTCTCTGTGTGTCTGTCTCTGTGTGTCTGTCTCTGTGTCTCTGTGTGTGTGTGTGTGTGTGTGTGTGTGTGTGTGTGTGTGTGTGTGTGTGTGTGTGTGAGTATGCATATGAAAATCTTCAGATCAATGGATCTGAAACCATGTGGGCAGTTTCCGACCATGTCAGTGGCATTTCTGTCATTTCATTTCTGTCTCGGGGACTTCATGAAACCAGAAAGGTGGATTTGGTTTTCATAAATGTGGGTGTGTGTGTTTCTTTCTGTGTGTGTGCCTTTGTGTGTGTGTGTCTGTGTGGGTGGGTGTTTCTTTCTTTGTGCATGTTTCTGTGTATGTGTGTGTGTGTCTTTGTGTGTGTATGTATGTGTGTGTGTCTTTGTGTGTATGTATGTATGTATGTATGTGTGTGTCTTTGTGTGTGTATGTGTGTGTGTCTTTGTGTGTATGTATGTGTGTGTGTGTGTGTGTGTGTGTGTTTCAGATTGAAGTCTGGATTATTTTGAAGCCTTGTGAAGTAGTTTATGGTTTAAAGGAAATGTTTCACTTTCTTTAGTTTGCTTTAAAAACGTTCACACACTCCTGCTGAATTCTGGACTCTGATTGGTCAGATGACGTGATTTACAGCTGTTACTTTAATTAAGTTTATATTAGCTCCTTGTCGTTGCTATAGTAACGTGTTGGATGTGTAATTATTGGTGTACGGTGCACAGTGTGTGTCTGAAGTGTTGAAGGAGTCTCCAGTGTTCACAGTTTATATTTCTTTACGGTTTCTATGGTAACAAGACAAGCTGCATTTGTTGTTGTCTCATTCGGTTTTTTTTTCACTTTTGCATGTTTTGTGTGGTTGCTACGGTAACCTTTTTAATATAAAGTGCCATCCGCTGACTTTCTTTTCATGTTCTGTTCGTTCTGCACTTTTTCCCGAACGTGACGAACACAACTGACGCGTTGAAACCCTCATTAGTTACGACCGCTCTTGTGGTTGCTAGTGACGCTACTCGGCTTTCCTCACTTCCGTGTCGAGTGGACGTTTGTGCGGCTCATTGCGATTCTTTTACACAAAAACGCTCAGACCGAAATGTCAGCGCTGCACTTCCTCTCCAATAAGGTCAAGTTTTTATCATGGTATCGATTTATAGGGTTTTTGTTCCCGTTGACCTTTAATGCACTTCCCCACGTCCACCATCAACGCCATTAAACACCTTCATAACCACCAAGACGCCGCTCAATAGTTTGAATACAGGATTCCTAGACCACGTAGGGTGCACAAACTTCTGCACAGGTCCCGATCTGCTTTGCCTGTGCTCCATCTGCACGTTTGATCAGTAGCTAGTGAACGTGGACATGTTGGACACATCAGGTGAGAAATAATAAACAACTAAAGATCGCTCCACGTCACTACGTAATTAACCTAATTAAATAAATTTACCAAAAGGTTTTTGTGGGTGTGGCTACAAAACGTTATAAAAGGCAAGCAGTAATAACGCAGTGTGTCGACTCCCACAGACACACGTTATCTTTTATAGGGTGCCATTACTTTTGTCCTCATCGATCCATTAGACATGAGCGCACACACACTCACACACACTCAGACACACACAAGCCCAGCTGGTCTAGCTTTTCACTCTATTGTGTTAACACACTCTTGATCTTTTTTACGCCTCACAGACTTCAAAACATTTTCCTGAGAAATGAACGAGTGAGAAACAGAAAAATATCCAGCACCTGTCCGTCATTCTGAGCTGTACAGCAGGTGGCTTTAAGCACACAGCGTCAACACACACACACACACACACACACACACACACACACGCACATATGCACATACACACATACACACAGACACACATACATACACACACACACACACGCACATATGCACAGACACACATACATACACACACATACACACACACACACACACACACACACACACACACACACACACATACATACACACACACACACACACACGCACACATATGCACAGACACACATACACAAACATACACACACAGACACACACACATATACACATACACACACATACATACATACACACACACACACACACACATACATACACACACAAGCACTCACACATATACACATACTCACACATATACAAACATACTCACACACATACACTCACATACTCACACACACACACTCACATACTCACACACACACACACACACACAGCTGTATTTCTTTAAGTAACGTCTGCAGCAGTATAATAATATAATAAATAAAATCATCCTAAATCTCAGAATTCTGTACTTTAACTTTATTTACTTTTTTTGACTCAACATTGAATAAAACTCCAGTGTTTTTTTTTTTTATTATTATTTATTTCTTTCTATTCAGTTTGAAAACATTTTCAGTCGTTCACTGAAGTATGTCGTGTTCTTCAGTGTCTGTTACTGCTCTGGATCTTCACAAGTAGATTCAGGATCCTGTAAAGAAACATGAAGAGAGTTCAGTGTGTTTTTATCTCCTGACGTGTGTGTGTGTGTGTGTGTTTCTGGTACAGGACGGTTTCTGTAAGTTCTTCCGGAGCTCCTCTCAGGTGGGTCAGGATTCCTCCATGAAGACGGCTCTGTTTGCAGCAGCAGGTGTCGGACTAGCAGGACTCACCTTCCTCCTCGTGCGCTGATCCTCTCACCTTCACTTTACTTTCTCTCTTGTTGCCATTTTTTTTGTTTGTTTGTTGTTTATTTCGAACTCCTCAGTTCCCAACAGAACTATTTATTATACTGAGAGGTCGTGTTGCATCTCACTCAGTACTTCCTGAAATTCTCCTGGAAAATTAGTTTGTTTTTGTTTTGTTTTGTTTCCACAAACCGACATCCCGCATTTTAAGCGTTCGTCTGCATCGTGTCCTCTGAGTTTTTTTTTTTAATCTGTTTCTTTTTAAGTTTGATGTACAGACTCGATTCCATATAAATACATCGTGAGACTTTGTTTACATCTTTTCATGTTAAAAGTCCCTTTAAATGTCATTTCAGAAGGTGCTACAGTTCATGTCATGAGAATTCCTATGTTTTTATTTCTAACCAGTTTCCAATACAACTTTGTAAATTATAACTAATTTAAAAATATTTAGCCAATTTCCCTTCCTTGACAAAAATTGTATTTTTGCATTATTTTATTTATTTAATACTTCAGAAATAAACTGATTCGGAACAATAAAGCCGTTTCCTTTGTGCTGCTGTCGAGTCGACCGGAGAGACGGAAGGTCTGACCTTAAACACATGACCTTTTAGTTTCTAGATGAATTTCTTCTGAAAGAGAAGAAACCGAATCCAAAAAAACCCCTAAAACTCAAAATGAAACTTGCGTTCATCGACTGACATTTCCTGAAATAAATACTGAAAATGTCGGGGTGTTAAAACATACTGCCGGATTAGATCACACACGGGCACAGAGCCAAAGCTCACAAGCTGTAATATAAAATGCTTTAATAATCTCATGAATGAAACGTTTCTCCTCTATAAAGCCGAGGGCAGAAACGAGCTGTAGGATTTCTGGATCGTGTTGGAGAAGATCATCTGGAGTCCGAGCTTCTTTTTTTGGCCGGAAATGTGACGTTTGGAATATTGAGGGGGCTAAAACTTTTGGGCAGTTCTGCAACTGTGTACCTGCAGAATAAGGTTGATCAATGA
>NC_083468.1:27359163-27391663 GCF_030014155.1 Tachysurus vachellii
GTTATTGGGAAACGTGACGTCCGCATGACAATAAGACAGCAGGAGAAGGAGGAGGAGTCGATTTCACCGGCCTTTTTATTTGATTTATTTTACAAGAGAACCAACGGAATATCAGTTCAACAAAAAACATAAAATAAAATAAAATAAAAAAACAATAAAAAGAGAAGTCCATAGCTCTACTACATGCTATAAAGCAGCTTAAACCTTTATCATGCTCACGTGGGAGAAAATAAAAACGTAGGATAAAATAAAGGAGGAGGACGACGGCACCTTTAACTTCGCTTTAGATGTACCTTCTATAGGAGATCTTCCATGCACACGTTTCTAACTGCACAGGTATATAAAAAAGAAGGAGGGAAAACAAACTCGGACGTTAAGACTTCTAGGTGCTCTGATTCCGTATCACCACGATTCACTTCTGCACCTCCAAGTTAAAAAAACAAACAAACAAACAAACAAACGATCATTTCCTTTAAAAGGAACGCTGGAAAAACAGTTCTTCACAAAGGACGAGTATCCTCCAGCTGTTTTTACACACACACACACACACACACACACGCACGATGGAAGTTCAATGCCTCAGTCGCCATTCAGAGTCACATTGCAAAACAATGACAGCTCTTAAAATAAATAGATATCACAAGTTACGGTTAAAATAAATACGTGATCTTAACACTTCACTATGGCGAAAAAGAAAAGAGAGGAAAAAAAGAAAGAAAGAAAAAAAAAAAAACAACAGCCATGTGATCGGGCACTGAAAGGTCATACAGGGCGAGTGACACTGACACACACGCGTCTACAGTTACCTCTGAGGTAGATAACACTTACGTTAACCTACAGTTTAAAATAAAACCAAACAAACGGCTGAGCTGCTGCTGGCATCGGGTCTGAATTAAACACCTACCGTACGGAGACGTCACCGACGGCGAGGGAGGAGAGAGGGGGAAGGTGGAGGAGGTGAAATGATGGTGCGAGAGAGAGAGAGAAAGAGGACAGAAAAGATATAGAATAGAAAATAGTCGAAGAAATCTGCTTGGGGCAGTAAAAGGTATTAAAAAAAAAAGCTTGGGGTAGTTACTATTTGCGAGAGGAAAACAAAGGGTAATAAAGTATAATAATAGGGTTAAACAGGGACGATTAGAACAGGACAAAATACTATAATTAAAAAAAAATAAAAACCTGATCAGGATGAAAGGGAAAAAAACATGGAGGACAAAAGAACGTAGTGTGGAGAGAAAAAAGGAACTGATGGTAAGAACAGAGCAGGTAAAATATCAGGATCGACAAAATTAATAAAACACTTCAAAATAGATTTGTGTCTCCAAAAATATATTTCACTAGAAAAGAGAAAAAAAAAAAGATCTTAATCTTTATGGGGGGGGAAAAGTGGAAAAATATTCAAGTGATAAGAAATAAACAAGAGCAGACGACTGCAGAGAGTAAACAAAAATAATATAATATATATATATATAATGAAAGGTTTATATGAAAATAAACAGTGTGTGTGTGCTGAAGGGAAACAGAACAGCAAGCAAAATGTTATACAATATAATCATCAGAATAAGGAGCAGGTTGATAAATAGAAAAAAAGCTTTGGAACTGCGTGAAAAATAAATAAAGCGAAAAGATTAAAGGAGAGAAGAGCGGAGGGACTTTGGTGCGTGCGAAAGACGAGAAATAAACGGATCGTTTTTTTTGTTTTGTTTTTTTTAAAAAAGAGGAGGAAAAGGAGGCGGTCACGATGTGGGTGACGTCACCGGTCTCACGGTTAGTGCGTCGTCGTTCCCCCTCCCTCGTCTGTTTATCTGTGTTTACTCTAAAGGTTTGCGATGGTTCCTCTAGCGTGTGTACGGCTCTACAGGATGCTGTGTGCAAATGGCATGCAGTCTCGTTTCTGGGGAGGTTTTTTTTCCTTACTTATATTTTTTCCTGTTTTTATATTTCTGGAGGAGAAAAAAAAAGCATGAACACTGAATCTCTTTAGTGAACCAAGAACTGATGATGAATATGACTCTCTCTCTCTCTCTCTCTCTCTGAACCGTTAACCAGAAAGAAAACTGAAACGTAGCCGTGTGTGTGTGTGTGAGAGTGTGTGTGGGTGTGTGTGAGTGTGTGTTTTGGTTATATGACACATTGTGAGCTTTAGAAGCGTCGCTCTGTTGAAACGCGGACACTTCAGAATAACGCTAACGGATTGTCGCGACAGAGAAACGGCGCCCTGTAATTGGCTCAGGAGCGCTGACTCCGCCCCCTGCAGGTGTTTTGCTGAAGTGTCGGTGCTGACGGTGCGGCGCGTCCTGAACACGGACGTGTGGTATAACCTGCTCGTGGCTGTTTAATTCAGGTGTTTGAGGATGCTGCTGTAGGTCTTGTGGGCGATCTGAGGTGAACACCTGACGTGAGCCTGCAGAGATTTTTTAGCGTCGAACCCGAGAGACTCGAGGACGATCTCGCCGCCGAGTCGGGGCACGGTTTCGTCCCTCTGAGGCTCCGCGTCCGGGGACGTGTCTGGGGAGCAGACGGACGCGTCCTCGTCCTCTTTTTTGCTGAAGAGGCGATCTAGGTAGCTGGTGTATCCTCCTCCGTATCCTCCTCCGTCTTTCTGCTGGTCCCAGCACGCCTGGTCGATCAGACAGCTCTCTGTCCCGCTGCTCTCCCACGGGCACTGATGAGCCAAGTTCACCTGTCATTAACAATCACTATTAGAACCAGGATCAGGAGCTACGACTGGTGCAGGAACAAAGTGCAAAATGATTTAAAATATTTAAAAAGCAATAAAAGGAAGTCAGAAGCAATTTAACATGAGCTGAGAAACATAATGAAACTATTATATATAAAGAGGCAGACTAATGACGGGAAAGGACTAATGACAGAAGACTCATAGCTGATGCGTGTATGTGTGCGTGCTGATGTGTGTGTGTGTGTGTGTGGGGGTTATGTGTGTATGTGCTGATGTGCGTGTGTGCGCGTGCATGTGTGTATGTGTGTGCGTTTGTTCTGGTGTGTGTGTGTGCATGTTCTGATGTGTGCATGTGCGCATGTGCTGATGTGTGTGTGCGTGCGCACACGCGTGTATGTGTATGTGCTGATGTGTGTGTGTGTGGGGGGGGTGTATGTGCATATGTGCTGATGTGCGTGTGTGCATGTGTGTATGCTTGTGCGTGTATGTTCTGATGTGTGTGTGTACAAGTGTGTGTGTATATGTGCTGATGTGTGCGTGTATGTTCTGATGTGTGTGTGTGTGCGTGTGTGTATGTTCTGATGTGTGTGTGTGTGTTCTGATGTGTGCGTGCGTGTGTGTATGTTCTGATGTGTGTGTGTGTGCGTGTGTGTGCGTGTGTGTATGTTCTGATGTGTGTGTGTGTATGTTCTGATGTGTGTGTGTGTGTTCTGATGTGTGTGTGTGTGTGTGTGTGCGTTCTGATGTGTGTGTGTGTGTGTGTGCGTTCTGATGTGTGTGTGTGTGTGTGTGTGTGTTCTGATGTGTGTGTGTGTGTGCGTGTGTGTGTTCTGATGTGTGTGTGCGTGTGTGCGCGCGTGTGTGTATGTTCTGATGTGTGTGTGTGTGTGTGTGTGCTCTGATGTGTGTGTGTGTGTGTGTGTGCGTGTGTATGTTCTGATGTGTGTGTGTGTGTGTATGTTCTGATGTGTGTGTGTGTGTATGTTCTGATGTGTGTGTGTGTGTGTATGTTCTGATGTGTGCGTGTGTGTGTTCTGATGTGTGTGTGTGTGTGTGTGTGTGTATGTTCTGATGTGTATGTTCTGGTGTGTGTGTGTGTGTGTTCTGATGTGTGTGTGTGTGTGTGTGTGTTCTGATGTGTGTGTGTTCTGATGTGTGTGTTCTGATGTGTGTGTGTGTGTTCTGATGTGTGTGTGTGTGTTCTGATGTGTGTGTGTGTGTGTGTGTGTGTGTGTGTGTGTGTGTGTGCGTGTGTTCTGATGTGTGTGTGTGTGTGTGTGTGTGTATGTTCTGATGTGTGTGTGTGTGTGTGTGCGTGTGTGTTCTGATGTGTGTGTGTGTTCTGATGTGTGTGTGTGTTCTGATGTGTGTTCTGATGTGTGTGTGTGTGTGTGTGTGTTCTGATGTGTGTGTGTGTGTATGTTCTGATGTGTGTGTGTGTGTGTGCGTGTGTGTATGTTCTGATGTGTGTGTGTGTGTGTGTGTGTGTATGTTCTGATGTGTGCGTGCGTGTGTGTTCTGATGTGTGTGTGTGTGTGTGTGCGCGTGTGTGTATGTTCTGATGTGTGTGTGTGTGTGTGTGTGTGTGTGTTCTGATGTGTGTGTGTGTGTGTGTGTTCTGATGTGTGCGTGTGTGTATGTTCTGATGTGTGCGTGTGTGTATGTTCTGATGTGTGTGTGTGTGTGTGCTGATGTGTGTGTGTGTATGTTCTGATGTGTGTGTGTGTGTGTGTGTGTGTGTGTATGTTCTGATGTGTGTGTGTGTGTGTGTGTGTGTGTGTGTATGTTCTGATGTGTGTGTGTGTGTGTGTGTGTGTGTGTGTGTGTGTGTGTGTACACTACCTGACACTTCTCGTCCTTCTCCTGACTGGCTGATTTCCCGAGCTGAGACACAGAGGTGTTGAGCTCGTTGAGGAGGCCGATGTCGCGGCTCTCGGGCTGCAGGCTGAGTCGGATGGTGCCGGCGATGAAGGAGTCGAAGTCGAAGCCCTGATGGTGTTGATGCTGGTGCTTCTCCTTGTCCAGCTGAGCCTTCACCAGGCCGTTCTTCTCACACTTGCTCTTGCTCTTGCGGTCTGCTCTCTCTTTGCTCTGCTGCTCTTTCCAGTTGGAGAGGTCGATGATGAGCTTGGGCTCGTAGTAGTGGTTCACTTCGCTCTCTCTCCAGATCAGGTTGTCCAGGTACGACTGGGACGCCGCCTTGTAGTTGCACGTGTGGCCGCACTCCAGCTCACAGTACTTGTTCTCGTGGTGGACGCTCTCGTCACGGCGCAGACTCGGTGCCGTGTCGAACGGCTGCTCGTCCAGGAACTTCTCGCTCTCTGCGTCTGCGTACTTGCGCGGGTCAAGCTGAGCTTCCTCGTCGTCTGTGATGTCAGACATGGCGCGTGGGTCACGCTGCACCTCCTCCACCTCCCCCACACTCTGCAGAGGCCACTCTGGCTCTGATAACTGACTCTCATGGTACCTGAGAGATCACACACACACACGTTTTTACATATACCTTCCATCTAAAAGCAAGAATTAATACACCACTGTGTGTGTGTGTGTGTGTGTGTGTGTGTGTGTGCGTGTGTGTAATTAAATTCAGACCTAATTTACTAATTTAAGCAGCGTGTTGTGGAGCAAGAAGAATAAAAGCCTTTGTGTGTGAGACGCTGGTGTAGGAAAATAATCAACAACAGGTTGGTGTGATGACACAGAGTCACTGATACCAACCTGAAGCTGATTAGTTTCTTGTAACAGCATCACGCGTGTTACTGTTACTCCTCTTACACACCGGGGAATGAAGGAAATAAGGAAAAAAGATAAAAAAAGAAAGAAAGGGAGAGACTGAGACAGAGAGAGAGAGACAGAGAGGGACAGACGGAGGGAGTATAGTTTGTATAATGTGGTAAGTGTAAATAATGGACAGTGTAAATCTGATTAGCACTAAGGAAGTCAGCACACTAAAAATAAAACACACACCTCACATCATCATGCTAATTAATATGTGTTACATTCCACTAAGCATTAATCTCATCATAAAATGTGACTGAACAGTGTGTGTGTGAGAGAGTGTGCGTGCACGTGTGTGTGTGTGAGTGTGAGTGAGTGAGTGCGCGTGTGTGTGTGTGTGTGTGTGCATGAGATACCTGTCCCAGTTGTACACATGACTGTGGCTCTCGTCCATGAGCAGGATGTCGTCCACCTCGTCCTCGATGTGGAAGGGGTGAGAGGACACGGGTTCGTCCAGAGGGAACGAGTACACACTCATGTAGGGGTGAGCCAGAGCCTCCTCCGCCGTCAACCGGTCCATGGGGTTAAAGGTCAAGATCTTTTCCAAAAAGTCCAGAGCTGTGAACATACAACTGCTGAGTTTATGTGTGTTACATTTAAGGACAAGAACAACTAATATATCATGACGGCCAAGTGTTACAGAGAGAGTGAGAGAAAAAGTGAAGAGATTTGTGTAGTGTGTGTGTCTGTGTGTGTGTAGTGTGTGTGTGTAGTGTCTGTCTGTGTGTGTGTGTATGTCTGTGTAGTGTGTGTGTGTAGTGTGTGTGTACAGTGATTGTGTGTGTAGTGTGTGTGTCCGTGTCTGTGTAGTGTGTGTGTGTAGTGTGTGTATGTAGTGTCTGTGTGTGTGTGGTGTGTATGTAGTGTCTGTGTGTGGTGTGTGTGTGTGTATTGTCTGTCTGTGTGTAGTGTGTGTGTGTGTGTATTGTCTGTCCGTGTGTAGTGTGTGTGTGTGTGTGTGTGTAGTGTGTATGTAGTGTCTGTGTGTGTGGTGTGTGTCTGTGTGTGTGTGTAGCACACTGACCCTCAGTGCTGACACCTGGGAGCAGTTTAGCGAGTGGAGTGTGTGTGTGTGTGTGTGTGTATGTAGTGTCTGTGTGTGTGGTGTGTGTGTGTGTGTGTGTAGCACACTGACCCTCAGTGCTGACACCTGGGAGCAGTTTAGCGAGTGGAGTGTGTGTGTGTGTGTGTGTGTGTGTGTATGTAGTGTCTGTGTGTGGTGTGTGTGTGTGTGTGTGTGTCTGTGTGTGTGTGTGTGTAGTGTCTGTGTGTGTGTGGTGTGTGTGTGTGTGTGTGTATGTAGTGTCTGTGTGTGTGTGGTGTGTGTGTGTGTGTGTAGCACACTGACCCTCAGTGCTGACACCTGGGAGCAGTTTAGCGAGTGGAGTGTGTGTGTGTGTGTGTGTGTGTGTGTGTGTATGTAGTGTCTGTGTGTGTGGTGTGTGTGTGTGTGTGTGTGTGTGTGTGTATGTAGTGTCTGTGTGTGTGTGGTGTGTGTGTGTGTGTGTAGCACACTGACCCTCAGTGCTGACACCTGGGAGCAGTTTAGCGAGTGGAGTGTGTGTGTGTGTGTGTGTGTGTGTGTATGTAGTGTCTGTGTGTGTGGTGTGTGTGTGTGTGTGTGTGTGTGTGTGTGTGTATGGTGTGTGTGTGTGTGTGTGTAGCACACTGACCCTCAGTGCTGACACCTGGGAGCAGTTTAGCGAGTGGAGTGTGTGTGTGTGTGTGTGTGTGTGTATGTAGTGTGTGTGTGTGTGGTGTGTGTCTGTGTGTGTGTGTAGCACACTGACCCTCAGTGCTGACACCTGGGAGCAGTTTAGCGAGTGGAGTGTGTGTGTGTGTGTGTGTGTGTAGCACACTGACCCTCAGTGCTGACAGCTGGGAGCAGTTTAGCGAGTGGAGTGTGTGTGTGTGTGTGTGTAGTGTGTATGTAGTGTCTCTGTGTGTGTGTGTGTGTGGTGTGTGTATTGTCTGTCTGTGTGTAGTGTGTATGTAGTGTCTGTGTGTGTGTGTGTGTGTGTGTGTGTGTGTGTGTGTAGCACACTGACCCTCAGTGCTGACACCTGGGAGCAGTTTAGCGAGTGGAGTGTGTGTGTGTGTGTGTGTGTAGCACACTGACCCTCAGTGCTGACACCTGGGAGCAGTTTAGCGAGTGGAGTGTGTGTGTGTGTGTAGTGTGTGTGTGTGTGTGTGTGTGTGTGTGTAGCACACTGACCCTCAGTGCTGACACCTGGGAGCAGTTTAGCGAGTGGAGTGTGTGGTACAGTCATGTCATTTTTAATAAACACAGGGATGACGCTCTGTAACTCCTGTCTGTCCTCCTCATGGATCACGGGGATCGACTCCAGGATCAACTGCATCTGCTCCAACTCATGAGCACCTGCGCACACACACACGTCATGACAATCGTAGAAAGAGAACAATGCAGACTAAATCAATCCTGAATGTCTCTGAAGATCATGTTAATTATATGCTAATCATATACAAATGGTTCGGAGCTTTGCACAGTGCATGAGAACGCTAGTGCTGTGTTCAGCTCAACCTCCTGGTGTTCACGCTACAGTGTGAGGGGAAAAGCAGATGCCTCCATGTTGATCCTGTTATATAACACTGCTGTGACCATCCACATTGATCTGATGTCACTGGCTGAACTTGGAGCTTTGAGGAAACATAGGCTTAATCTTTCTGGTAGGAGTTAAAGTGCTGTAGAACAGTGCTGAGGAGACGTGATGTGTGCTGAGGAGACGTGATGTGTGCTGAGGAGACGTGATGTGTGCTGAGGAGACGTGATGTGTGCTGAGGAGACGTGATGTGTGCTGAGGAGACGTGATGTGTGCTGAGGAGACGTGATGTGTGCTGAGGAGACGTGATGTGTGCTGAGGAGATGTGATGTGTGCTGAGGAGACGTGATGTGTGCTGAGGAGATGTGATGTGATGTGTGCTGAGGAGATGTGATGTGTGCTGAGGAGATGTGATGTGTGCTGAGGAGATGTGATGTGTGCCGAGGAGATGTGATGTGTGCCGAGGAGATGTGATGTGTGCCGAGGAGATGTGATGTGTGCCGAGGAGATGTGATGTGATGTGTGCTGAGGAGATGTGATGTGTGCTGAGGAGAGGTGATGTGTGCTGAGGAGAGGTGATGTGTGCTGAGGAGATGTGATGTGATGTGTGCTGAGGAGATGTGATGTGTGCTGAGGAGATGTGATGTGTGCTGAGGAGATGTGATGTGTGCTGAGGAGATGTGATGTGTGCTGAGGAGATGTGATGTGTGCTGAGGAGATGTGATGTGTGCTGAGGAGATGTGATGTGTGCTGAGGAGATGTGATGTGTGCTGAGGAGATGTGATGTGTGCTGAGGAGATGTGATGTGTGCTGAGGAGATGTGATGTGTGCTGAGGAGATGTGATGTGTGCTGAGGAGATGTGATGTGTGCTGAGGAGATGTGATGTGTGCTGAGGAGATGTGATGTGTGCTGAGGAGATGTGATGTGTGCTGAGGAGATGTGATGTGTGCTGAGGAGATGTGATGTGTGCTGAGGAGATGTGATGTGTGCTGAGGAGATGTGATGTGTGCTGAGGAGATGTGATGTGTGCTGAGGAGATGTGATGTGTGCTGAGGAGATGTGATGTGATGTGTGCTGAGGAGATGTGATGTGTGCTGAAATCACAAGGAAAGGATTCTGACCTGCAAACAGTGTTTTTCCCGTCAGCATCTCGGCAAAGATGCAGCCTGCTGCCCACATGTCGATGGCTTTAGTGTAGTTATTAGGGGAGAGAAGAAGGCGAGGGGAACGATACCACTTTGTGACCAGACCTTCTGACAGGTGACCCTGCGAGACAGACAGAGAGACACGTGTGTGAGCTGCTAAACAAATAAAAAGGAACAGTGCAGTTCAGTAGGAGAGAGATTCGAGAACAAGAGACAGCAGGACAGTTGTGTCAAGTAGGTCACAAGAGTGATCTAGTTTCTCTCACACACTCACCCCCACCCCAAACACCCCTTCTCCTCCTCTAAACTCCCCCCAACCCACACACACACCCACACACCTTTCATGCTGTTCAAAGACGTCTGAATGCACAGTGCTGATGCGTCAATTTCCATATGAGGGCCGTTTTTGGCTCCTTTGATGCGACATTAGAATCACTGATGCATTTAGGAACCTCGTCGCCACCACAAACACCTCTCACCCCAAACACCCCCCCCCACACACACACACACACAAACACCCCCACACATCGTTTCAGCAGAAACGGCTGTGTATGTTTCATTTCCTTCTGTTCTAACCTCACAGTTCAGCTTGTTCACATTAGTGTGTATTTGCATTCAGCACCACATTAATACGCGTGAGAACAAAGCTCTAATTAGCGTGATGTAAATGACACTATTAGCATAAAACCAGTCAGCATTTACATTATAACGGTGCGCACACACACACACACACACACACACACACACACACACACAGTGCTTTTACTGATTAATGACACTCGTCTCCTCTGGCCTCAATGCTGCTATAACAGGGGTTTAAAAATTATTAGTCATGTTAACATTCAGATTAATCAGTGACATGAGGAGACTCTGGATTTTGCTCCGGTATGTCCTGCCTCATCTCTCTCTCTCTCTCTCACACACACACACACACCCCTCAGTTTCATGAAAAATAAAGTGTTGTAGGTGGCATTTGATGCTCTGTGTGACTCTGAAGTGCTCTTATACAGATTACCCCACAATTTACACACATTCCTGTAAGGCCTCTCTCTCTATGTTCTCCTGACAGGAACATTCCTGGGAACAGAGCCATGGTCTCACACACACACACCTCTAAACACAATTAGTGTACGCTCTGTACACAAATCAACACATGGCCCCAAATGAAAGCAGCACTAAGAGAAAGAGGAGTGCGTCCTAAACGCCGGCGCTCGACCGTACCGCAGTGACATCGTTTCTATAGCAACACTCCAGGAGATGCTGCTGTATTGAAATCAGCATCTCCTTCAGATGTTTAATGGTAAGAGAAGGAGTCTCCAGTGTAAAGAGGGGACGTGAAGCTGCAAGTACGTTTACAGTCATGAGGACAGAGGAGTTTTTTGGTAGCTGTTATACATCGCAGCCCTAAAGGTAAGTGTATCACCTCAGTGTGGATTAGCTTCCTGTCACAGGACATCACTGATGTGTTTTATTCCCACATCAGCATCTTTCATCCCTTCTGAAGGACTGAGAGAGAGAAATGATCTCTGTGCCAGTTGTTTAAATCGTGTGTGTGTTGTTTGTGAGTGGAGAGAGTGAGAATAATAAACCCACACACACACACACACACACACACACACACACACATTCAGAAAGCAAGCTGAACGAGCTGGACTGAGTGACACATCAGACCGCTCCAGCTGAGTCACTCTGCATTAGTGAGAGAGTGACGGTGCCACTGCAGAACCTGACGGAGGAGCTTCTGAACACGGGCAGGTCACAGACTGGGAAGTGTGTGTGTGTGTGTTCATCATAAATACACTAATAATACAGTAAAGACACACAGCAGCGTCACAGCACTGTTTAACATCACTGTATAGATTATACCATGATGAGCCTCTCACAAACACCTACCTTCTGCTTACATCACTGTTACACACACACACACACACACACACACACACACCCTGAATGAATCATTCTGTTATTGACAGTGTGACTGACTGTACAGTTGAGTAAAGGAACAAACACATTCATCACTTACATTACTAATAGATACCTGTACACTCATCCACTCTAACCATCAACACACCTGTAAAGGGCTGAGAGAGAGAGAGAGAGAGAGAGAGAGAGAGACAGAGACAGAGAGAAAGACAGAGAGAGAGAGAGAGAGAGAGAGAGAGAGAGAGAGAGAGAGAGAGAGTTCTAGAATAGAGTAAAAAAAATCTTTATCCAGGTTCCTCCTGCATGCTGATAAATTCCTCCACCTTTACAATGAACAAGCCTCTAACAGATCACACACGCGCGCGCGTGCACACACACACACACACACACACACACACACACACACACACACACACACACACACACACACAGCACTCTGTTTCCTGCACCCCATTTACATCTTTGTTTCTTTCACTTTTGATGATTTTCTTGCCATCTGTCTGCTTCTCTTTCTTGTCCGTCTGCTTCTCTTCCTCTACATCTGTCCGTCTTCCCCTTTGTCTGTCTGTCTGTCTTCTGAACTCTGTGTGACCTCTTTTCACCTTTCCTTCCCTCCCGCTTTTCTCTCCATCTTACCCTCTTGTCTATACGTATCTCCCCCTCACTTCTCTCTCTCTCTCCCCAAATCCATCTCTCATTCTCTGGCTTTCCTTCTAAATTTCTAGAAGTTTATATAAAACTTCAACAAGCAAAGCTGCTTTATGAGTAAATGCCTCAGATCTCTCACACATACACACACACACACACACACACACACACACACACACACACTGTTTAAATGTCCCCCTTAGTCACATGAGTTTAAACAGGACAGATGTCATGTCAGGTCTGTGACCACAGTCTCTGCTCTGTAATAAGTCTCTTCCATACACATTGTCCTGCTCGTGTGTGTGTGTGTGTGTGTGTGTGTGTGTGTGTGTGTGTGTGTAGGACTATTCATAGACACGCAATATAAATATCACATTACTCCATGTTACACATACACATGGCCGCCGTGTGCAGGACAGTGAATGCGAGTGTTTGTGCGAGTAACACAGATGGAAAAACGTGTGTGAATCACATGTGAGTGTGCGACATGAAAGAGAGGAGATGACTAATCTAATCCACGTGTTAGTGTTTCTCTGAAACAGCCGGTGGAAACACAGTCATCGGTGAAAAAAGAAAAAGAGGGGAAAACAAACGGGCTGCGCTCTCCAGCCTGCGGGGGATTAGTCACTGCACGCTAAATGAAAACAGGACATCTAATAAACAAAGCTTAGTGCACGAGAGAGAAAACACACACGCTCAGACACGAGAGTGCAGAAAGACCGTCCTCGTGTCTGATAAAAATAACACCACCTTCTTTTCCTCCTGTCCACAACAGAGGAGCTCACAGGAAGTGAGACACAGCAGGACTGTTCACTTCCCCTTTCACACCTGGAACATCTGACCAACACACAGGAACTCTAATCATGTCCAACAGGTGTGTTGTAAAGCTGTTCACACAAACACTCACACAGACAGACACTCACACACAGACAGACAGACACTCACACACAGACAGACAGACACTCACACACAGACAGACAGACACTCACACACACTCACACAGACAGACAGACAGACAGACATTCACACACACACACAGACATTCACACTCACACACACACAGACATTCACACTCACACACACACACAGACATTCACACTCACACACACACAGACATTCACACACACACACACACAGACATTCACACTCACACACACACAGACATTCACACTCACACACACACACACACACACACAGACATTCACACACACACACACACACACAGACATTCACACACACACACACACACAGACATTCACACACACACACACACACACACACACACAGACATTCACACACACACACACACACACACACACACACACACACACACACACACACACACACACAGACATTCACACACACACACACAGACATTCACACACACACACACAGACATTCACACACACACACACAGACATTCACACACACACACACAGACATTCACACACACACACACAGACATTCACACACACACACACAGACATTCACACACACACACACAGACATTCACACACACACACACAGACATTCACACACACACACACAGACATTCACACACACACACACAGACATTCACACACACACACACAGACATTCACACACACACAGACATTCACACACACACACACACAGACATTCACACACACACACACACACAGACATTCACACACACACACACAGACATTCACACACACACATTCACACACCCCCCAGGAGAGTAAAGCCTCACCTTGTGTGAGTAGTGGGGGTCCATGATGCGAGCCAGGCCGAAGTCACCGATCTTGAGCACCAGGTCCTCTGTGTTGACGAACAGGTTGGCGGGTTTGAGGTCTCTGTGCAGGACGTTGGCCGAGTGAATGTACTTGAGTCCGCGCAGCAGCTGGTAGACGAAGAGGCGTGCGTGTTCCTCAGAGAGCGGGCCCTGGTCCAGCACGGTGCACAGGTCCGTCTCCACGTATTCCTGCACGATGTACACAGAGTTGACCTCCGTCAGAGAGCTGGCGTCCTCGCTCAGACGCCGCCCGCTCGGCCCTAGCGTCTCAAACACGCGCACGATGTTGTCGTGGTCGAGGCGGCGGATGATCTTGATCTCCCGCAACGCGTGTTTGACGCTCTGCGCATCAGTCAGGATGATCTTTTTCACAGCTACGCGCTTGTCACAGTCCTGGTCCACAGCTGAGAACACCAGGCCGTTCCCTCCGTACCCGAGGGGCTTCAGGTCCGTGTACCGGGGGCCCAGGTCAAACCCATGGATGTTCATCAGGCTCTCAAATTTCTCAGCCATTTTACACAACAGGACCACGAAAGATTCAGGAATCGATTTTATCTTCTTTCTCTAGAATATTTTACGTGAGGTTTGATAAGAGATGCTGTTTGAGCTGAAAGAGAGATTCACCTTCTGAGTGGAGAGGAAAAAAAAAAGTCCTCAGAGCTTTGTCACAGCTCAGAGTGTGTTAATGAGAAGAACACAAAACAGGCCTGTGGGTTTAAACTCTAGTGTTCCTGTGAAGCCCCAGACTGTGGAATGGAATGGGTGTGTGATCAGTGATGACATGCACGTGTGAGAGCCAATAGCAGCAGCAGCAGCATCCTCACAGTGCTGATGCGTTCAGTGTGCGACTGGTCCTGAGCGGCAGCAGCATTACGATCCTAACGTGATAAACTGAGCACCGTCTGGTCTGGGGTGTGTGTGTGTGTGTGTGTGTGTGTGTGTGTGTGTGTGGGGTGAGGAGCAGCAAGGTTGGATAAGTTTAGCACAAACGCTCTCCCTCAGTGATCAGGTGGCTCCAGCTCACCACAGTCACAATCAAAGCTATCCTCCATTTTACAGCGGGGTTTCCTGCAAAACACACACACACACACGCACACTGTAGATCATTCCTCACAACAGCATTTACAACACAACATACAGTTTGTTTGTAAAATGTTTCACTCCTAGAGTATTTAATATAAATCCGAGTCAAATCAACATCAATAACCCAGCACAAAAGTAATGGCACCCTGTCAAAAGGAGGCGGCGTTAGATTGTGTTGCGTTAAGAACACTGATGTTAGCTTAGCTAGAAGCTGGTGTTTCTTCACAGATCATTAAGTTGAAATAAACAGACAACAAACAGTCTGTTTACAGCTAGTCTTTAACTCAGTGTTTAATAAAAAACACTATCAGCGTGTTAGGAACATGTTTATCATGTATACCAATCAGCCACCTTGGTGTTTGAGGTTAAGCGCAAATAAAAATGTAAAGTGATGTTTATCCCTCAGGTACAACAAGAGAACCGTCACATAAACTACTTGTACACCTATAAATTATTTCCTCAGATGTGATTCATCAGTTTCCTGTTCTGAGAAAAGTCAACAGGTTTATAAATAAATAGGATGTGTGTATTGTTGCTGATTAATTCCTAAGTGATTCTGGTCCTAATGTGTCCTAGAACAGGAAGTGGCATAATGTAAAGAGAGTCGAGTCGAACGTTACGCTGATGACGGGTGTTGGCTGGCGATCCTCTCATAGTGTGTGTGTGTGTGTGTGTGTTTGTTTTGGAGATCTGGTAGCTCCACTCTGGAATTAAACACTGATGTAAGTCTGACGTCAGAGTGATATCTAACCCAGAAGGACACGCCGTCAAACTGGAACGCTTTGCATTACCGACTTCTAGGAATTTTTAACTGTTTCCGGAAACTAAAAGGAAAAAACACTGAAAATAAACAAACATTCAAACACTTTGTGATTCCTACAGTAAAGAACAAACCATCACTGATGTACTCATGAGGAGAACACACACACAGTCTCTCAGACACACACACACACGTGTGTAATATGGATGTTTGTAAAAATAAAACAGATTTACATTCAGCGTCTGTACATTTTCAAAGTGGCTTCTCAGATCTCTCGTTTTTGTTTTTCACATCAGATAACGCTATAATGCACAAATGAACACCTTATTAACACTTCCAGTGAACGTCATGGGTCAAAGACAAAATACAGAAAAGTGGAGAGGGGGGTGCAGTAGAAAAGGAAACGAACTTGAAAAGTACAGAGAAAAATGAAAAAGAGAGAAAACAACAAAAGAAAAGAAAGCAGAAAGATGGTGGAGTTTGTGCAGTTGTATGGAAGGAGTCTCCAGTGTCGGCAGTATGGAACAGTTTCTATGGTAACATGATAAGCAGCGAGTTTAGTTGGAGAGGACGAGAGGGAGCCGAGCTCCGGTTCCACACACCTGACCTCCTGGATGAGGTCCAGCAGCAGCAGCAGGTCAATCTGATCTCAGTATTAGATTAAACAGCACAACGTCAGGATCTGATCCTCTCAACAAAACTAAAACAGGGTTCAGCTTAAATTCTGAACACTTTCAGAGTGCGGTTTATGTAAAGCGAGTGTGTAACCTACCGCTTCCTCAAAGAACAAGACTGAAACATTAACAGCACCGTCACACACACGATAATGACAAACACTACACAACCCTTATACAGTGCAATACCCTCTCTCTCTCTCTCACACACACACACACACACTTATACAACCAGGGGCCAGCGTGCTAACCCGATCTATCATGTTACACGCTCAGTGTGTGTGGTGCAGATTTGCAGCACGACCATTTTGAGAGTTAAACTCCAGAAGAAACCTGAAACTTCTCAGCTTTACAGTTTAAACAGCTATAAGATGCTGAAACTGAACCCCAGTGAACTGAACTGTTCTCCAATCGCAGTGTGAAAAAGAAAATAAACAAAGCACAAACCCAGGCTTTAAGAAGCCACGAAACTCAGAAAGAACCCTGAGAAACCCAGGGAAAGCCTCGAAAGAACCCGTAGAGAACCCTGAAAGAACCCATAGAGAGCCTTGAAAGAACTCTGAGAAACCCAGAGAAACCCCCTTGAGAGAACCCTGAAAAACCCCGAGAGAACCCTGACATCCATCTGCAGCACAGAACCCCGCACATGTGGCACTTGAACAGGACAAAAGTGCACCATCACACACACCAACCATCTTAAGTGTGTGAGTCCGAATGGCGTCATTTAAGATCCCTGATGTTACTTTGGGACATTTACAACTTTATTTATCATAAACTCGGGATTTATTACAGAAGCAAAGAAACCAAACTGATTTATATCTAAAAGAGTAAATCGGATCACGACGAGCAGAATTTCTGCACATATTCACACGATTTGGGGTAAAGAAAAGCACACAGTTTCCCGTTATATACCTCACAAACCACGTAAACAAAACTCTCATTTATTTTAAACCGTATCGGTTGTGTTCGTATTAGCCGCATAGACTACACATCACACCCGTATACAGGCATCGCGCTCGGATTGGTTCACTGCAACGTCAAACATGGAACAGAGCGGAAAATGTAGCGCCAGCCAATCAGAGCGCATGAGGTGAGCCTTCAACAGCCAATCACCGCACAGAAGGCGGAATCTACCCTAAAAACGGATGGGAATCTACAGTTTGTGTTAGCGACATAGAACACACAGCGAATTACTAGAAAGATCCCGGGCACAATTTCTTTGTTGCTACAACCATAAATCACTGGTAACGAAACTAACATACTGTCTAGATGTAAACAGCAAATAAATATTATATCTTAAAAAGAAAAACGTCTTATATTTGGCGCCGAACAGTGGCCTCGCGAGCTGAAACAAAGGAGACCGTTGTTAGCTAACGAAGGCTAACGCTAACAGGCTAAAGCTAACTGAGGCTAAAGCTAACGAAGCTAATTGAACAATTCACGTTTCTTAAGGAAATAAATAAACATATAGAGAAAACCACAGCGATTTTTACAATAATAAAATGTCAGTAATGTCTCCGAACACCGTTTATTTAATAACTTACTGTTCTTTCTCGTGTCATTTGGGGGATTTTCCTTCTGAACCGAACGCTGTCGGTGTTTCTCTTCCTTCCCCTCGGTCTCTCAGCGCCATTCACATCACTGCAGCGATTACAGGCAGAGTGGGCGGGGCCAGTACGGGGGAGGGGCCAGTCATTCAAGTAAAGGGGCGGGCTTTTGCGTCACACTACTGCCGGAAGTGAAGCCTCATTGATTACATTCAGATAGTGATTATTGATTTAATGTATGTTTATATCTGTATTTAGAGGGTAGCGTTTATAAAAGCTACAGAATAAACACAAAGTAAACAACATAAGAAGACAGACGTCAATATCAGGGAGAACTAGACGTCCATGTAGCAGCAGCAAATTACACTAGGAAGACATTTAAAGTTGTGATTAAATACATTAATATAGAATATTTATTAAAAATATTAAAAGGTGTACTATATATTAAAATGGGTTAGTAAAAGGTTACGTCAGGCTGGAACACGAAGAGTTCACTTTATATGTGTAATAAACAATCTGTGTGTGTGTGTGTGTGAGTGTGTGTGTTGGTTGTATGTGTGTGTGAGTGTGTGTCTGTATGTGTGTGTGTGTCTGTGTTTGTGTGTGTCTGTGTGAGTGTGTGTGTGTGTCTGTGTGTATCTGTGTGTGCCTGTGTGTGTGTGTTTGTGTGTGTGTGTCTGTCTGCCTGTGTGTGTGTGTGTGTGTGTCTGTGTCTGTCTGTGTCTGGGTGTGTGTGTGTGTGTGTGTGTGTCTGTGTGTGTGTGTGTCTGTCTGTGTGTGTCTGTGTGTGTGTGTCTGTGTCTGTGTGTGTGTGTCTGTGTGTGTGTCTGTGTGTGTGTCTGTGTTTGTGTGTGTGTGTGTGTGTGTTGTTTGTGTGTGAGTGTGTCTGTGTGTGTGTGTCTGTGTGTGTGCCTGTGTGTGTGTGTGCCTGTGTGTGTCTGTCTGCCTGTGTGTGTCTGGGTGTGTGTGTGTGTCTGTCTGTGTGTGTCTGTGTGTGTGTCTGTGTCTGTGTGTGTGTGTGTGTCTGTCTGTGTGTGTGTGTCTGTGTGTCTGTCTGTGTGTGTGTCTGTGTCGGGGTGTGTGTGTGTGTGTGTGTGTGTCTGTGTGTGTGTGTGTGTGTCTGTGTGTGTGTCTGTGTGTGTGTGTCTGTGTGTGTGTGTATGTGTGTGTGTCTGCTCCTCTCAAGTTTTTTATTGCTGTTATTCTGATGAACAATGTGCTGACAGATTGTAACACAATGTGTTGTTAGTAAAAGTGACTTCTTTGTTATATTATGCTCGAGTCTTAGTTAGCGTCTGTGAGCACACTGTGTGATTCACGTCACTACCGACTGTGTGTCTCTGTGCACTTCAGTGTATTCTCTGGGAAGGAATGTGTAAAGCAGAACTCTTTAACAAACACACTGTATTGAGACGTGTCACTTCCTGTCACTTTGTGTCACTTCCTGTCAGTGTTGAGAAAGTCTTTAGTGAATGATCAGATATGACGACATGTTTCCGACTTCCTTTTCCCCAGTTCTTTTCCCGTCAGTGTTTCATTAGCTCAACTGGAGTTCATCAGGGTCACAGCATCACTCTCCATCACCATGAAGCTCGGATTACCCAGAATGCACTGCGGTCAGACAAACCTTACATTTGAAATCTGGGACAAATTTGTAGGAGACTGGGAACCAGTGAACTTACACAAACAACTTCTAACTCACTATCTAACTAACCAACAGATAACTTCAATAAAACAAAAAACAAACAAATCTACTAACTACATACCTGCATAATTAACTAACCAATGTACATAAATAATCAGTTATACAACTAACTAACTGAGGAAGTGAAGGACTAATTACCTAACTACACAACAACTAACTACTAACTAACCAACTGTGTAACTAGCCAGTCAACTAACTGAATGAATGACTGATGGATGGGCCAACCTTGGTAAATAATCAATTTTACAATGAAGTCACAACTAATCAAGTAAAACACTACACAAATATACAACTACTGTAGACAAACAGCCAATTAAAAAAGATAACTATTTGAGTAACTAACTAACTAACTAACTAACTAATATCTAATAAACAAAGAGCAAACACATGCACAGCGATTTTAATAAAATGATCAATTTAATAAAATGATCACTTTGTGTTCGGTCCGGTGCGGTGATTTGGGTCATTAATCTCTGAAGGTAAGTTATATAAGTGTAATAATCTCTGACGAGCGTTGTCTTATCTCTGCTTTTCTCAGACGTCACAGAGCCAAAGACTTTCTACCCCAGGCAGTAAACCACTGCTGGAATGTTCCATAATCTATGGTTTACATAATCTAGAGCCGATTATCATGGTTCAGTGGAGAACCCACTCACACACTCACACACACACACTCACACACACACACAAACACACACAAATTACCATGTATTTAATTTAACGTTTTGAGCTTTTCGAGGACTGCTGTGTGTGTGTGTGTGTGTGTGTGTGTGTGTGTGTTAATTGTCCATTTTGCTCTCAGCCAATCAGAAGGCACCGCAATCGGTCGTACGAGATCGTTGATACAATCTTGGCTGAGAAACATGAAATGATAGTTTTATTGTTGAACCGATAAAAACTCGATGTTTATGTGCAGGTTTGAGGACGGAGTCCAGAACACGGTGAGATACAGAGAGCAAAAGTTACAACAGAATTTAAACTGGGTGTCAGTAAATACAAGTAAAACAGATTAAAATCCTGTCAAGAAAAGTTGATCTGGAGATATGTAAAAGCTGTGGGAAAGACGTGTGTGTAGTAGCATCATCTTTTTCAGAAATTAGCCAATAAAATAAGAAGAAAATAATCAAATGATAATAATAACACTATTACAGCATGAAGAAATGTTCACTACTGCTAGCATGCTTGTGCTAACATTTCTGTATAACAGCAGTAAATATTAAAATAGACCTTTCTGACTGCTTTATAAAAATAGAAATTAATTATTGCTGTGGCTAGTTTTACACACTATTTGCTACACTGCTAGCTAGCACTGGAGCTAGCAACTATTGTTAACACTAACTACAGAATCTAGATCGCTAGTTAACGTAGTTAAGAATCAGCACTGGATTGCGTTCAGTTAGCTGATAGTGTTGACTAAAAGATCTGGAAATGTTTTGTCAGTTTGTAGCGAGCTAGCTGTGTTTAGCTCTTTATTGTAAAGTTAGCTTGCAAGATAGAGATAATAAATATATTACAAATACTTGAGTGACAGCACCTACAGTAAGCTAATGTTGGCAACATAGCTACAGTAAACAGATAACAGATTACATTATAATAATAAATGCAGTACTTAATCCTCCAGTTAAATAGTTAACTAGTTAGTGTTTAGCTAGCATACTGCACTGACAGAAGTAGCTGGCTTATTTAATAGCAGGGTGAAGTGAAGACGTGTTTTTGTTGTGTATTTTAAAATATTTTTAGTGTAATTGTGTGCAACAGTTGTGTGACTTTCTTGTGAGTGATTTCAATAATAATAATAATAATAATAATAATAATAATAAAAGGTAATTAAAGTGTGTGTGAGTGTGTGTGTGTAATCTCTTTAACACTGAGTGCGTACAGTCTGTTCTCACACTCATGCCAGCGTAAGTCGGATCAAACCCCCTCAATACCTGTAATGCCTTGCTGCAGAGTGGTGGGAGAGGGAGGCAATGACAACCTGTGTGTGTGTGTGTGTGTGTGTGTGTATCTAAGGGTTCACCTGTCCAGCATGTGTAAGAGAATAGGAATACATTCCCTCAAACTTTACCTGTCACCTGTCCTGTTTAACTGTGTGTGTGTGTGTGTGTGTGTGTGTGTGTGTGTGTCTTACCAGGTCTGAAAGAGTCCAGTGGCCCCTTAAGCTTCATGTTCAGTGTTAATATCCAACGTGTTTAGGAGAGAAAGTCTGTGTTCAGTTATGTGTGTTGTCTGTGTGTGTGTGTGTGTGTGTGTGTGTGTGTGTGTGTAGGAGTGCTGTTACTGAGACAAGGCTCCATGCCGGGTTAAATATAGGCCATGAGGGAGAGGGGAGGAGACCTAACTGTGTATGGCCCTGTCCTATTACAGGCTTCTACATGCACACACACACACACACACACACACACACACACACACACACACACACACACACACACACACACACACACACACACAAAGACACTGCTATTGACAGAAAAGATCATGAAGTGCCATTTTAAAACAATGTGCCTCATGATCACACCTTCACTTGCAGTACAAATCCCAGGCTGTATGAAGGATGTGCATGAATATGCAAATGAGACACCCCCCCAACGGAGACACGCCCCAAAGGTGATACGCCCCCATAGCCTCCTCCCTTCTCTATTAACAACTAATAATCTGTCAAAAGTCATAATAGAGCAGGGCATGTTACCATGGCAACTGTAGTTGTGTTAGCATTGTAAGCTTCCTGATCAAAAGTTTTAATGCAGTTTCTGTTATTAAACTAAGCCCCGCCCCAAAATCCCTTCAAGTGCTGTAAAAGTCTTGCTGTGTTCCTGGGGCTCTACAGACAGCACAGAGCATTATGGGTATTAAATAATGGCTGGAGTCATTGATGTTACACTAGCTATCGTACGGCATTTTTTACAAATTAAAGTTTATAAACATTTCTTACAAACTTTTTAACTATACTATAGATATAAAAACTATAAAGCTATGAAAACTACTAAAACTTTATTTGTTATTCATTTATATAATTCTAAACACAGACAGGTAATGTAATGTAGAGCAGAGTGAGAACACAGCAGTGAGGACCTGAGCAGCATTTTCTCTGGATCTGTCTGTCTGTCTGTCTGTCTGTCTGTCTGTCTGTCTGTCTGTCTGTATATCTATTTATGTGCACACACACACACACACACACACACACACACACAGAGGTCAGGATGTGTTTGAGATTGTCTCGTGTTTAGCATTAACACAAGCATGTGTGTGTAATGAGTGACAGATCAGCTGTGTGTGTGTGTAATGAGTGACAGATCAACAGAGTTTGTGTGTTTTATGACCATGTGTACACTTGATCATACGACAGGTCAAAGTTGTAGACAACAGGATAAGTAAATGTGTGAAGGGCACAATGTGTGTGTGTGTGTGTGTGTGTGTGTGTGTGTGTGTGTGTGTGTGTGTGTATGTGTGTGTGTAAATCAGCACACAATATATTCTGATATACTGTATAACTGTCTGCTTGCCTGTATGTCTGCATATCTGTTTGTAAGTCTGTCTGTCTGTCTGTCTGTCTGTCTGTCTATCTGTCTGTCTGCCTGTCTGTCTATCTGTCTGTCTGCCTATCTGTCTGTCTGCCTGCATGTCTGTCCGCCTGCCTGCCTATCTGTCTGTCTGCCTGTCTGTCTATCTGTCTGTCTGCCTATCTGTCTGTCTGCCTGCCAGCCTATCTGTCTGTCTGCCTGTCTGCCTATCTGTCTGTCTGCCTGCCTGCTTGCGTGTTTGCATGTCTGTCTGTCTGTATGTATGTAATTCTGTCTGTCTATCTGTCTGCCTGCCTATCTGTCTGTCTGCCTGCATGTCTGTCCGCCTGCCTGCCTATCTGTCTGTCTGCCTGTCTGTCTATCAGCCTGTCTGTCTATCTGTCTGTCTGCCTGCATGTCTGTCTGTCTGCCTGCCTGCTTGCCTGTTTGCATGTCTGTATGTATGTAATTCTGTCTGTTTATCTGCATGTCTGTCTGCCTGCTTGCATGTTTGTCTGTCTGTATGTATGTAATTCTGTCTGCCTGTCTGTCTATCTGTCTATCTGTCTGTCTGCACGTCTGTCTGTCTGCATATCTGTCTGTCTGTTTTTCTGTCTGTCTGTTTGCATGTCTGCCTGCCTGCCTGCCTCCATATCTGTCTGTCTGTTTGTCTACATGTCTGTCTGTCTACCTGTCTGACTGCCTGCATGTCTGTCTGTCTCTCTGTCTGTTTGCCTGTTTGTGAGTTTTATCAGAAGGAGTGAACAGTGAAAGGTCAGAATCTGTCCTGTAAAACTTTCACTGATTAAAGCAGACTGTGGTAAAAGGTGTTCCAGCTTTGATCTTTGAACTGCAATCATGTTTACTGACTGAAGTCATGTCACTGGAGCCTGACAATCATTACTATACTCTCACATTAACCTCTCATACACACACACACACACACACACACACACACACACACACACATGTGTTGTGTGATTTGGACAAAGGTGTGTGTGGATGTTCTCTTACTGTCCTCCTGCTGTGTGTCTGTGAGAAGAATCTCAACTCTGGCTGCTGGACACTGAGCTCACTTGCTCTGGAGAAACACACACACAAACACACACACACACACACACACACACACACACACACACACACACTAGTGGCTGTGAAATTGGGGGCAGATACAGATGAGATAAAATATCAGTACACACACATACACACATACCACAGCAAGCTGAAATTCATGCTGTGTGTGTGTGTGTGTTTGTGTGTGTGTGTGTGTTTGTGTTTATGTGCACTGTGCTGTTTTTCCAGCTGTTACCTGCTGGGGTCTGTACTGGACTTCACTGCAGGGGGCGGGGCTATGGACCTCTGCAGGGGGTGGGGCTTTGGAGCATTTACAGAGTACAGTGTAATATAATGATGGTATGATCCGCATTGTTTCATAACACAAGAGGAGAGTTCAGGTCACCTCATTTCCCTCTCTCTCATTTATTCTCTCTCTCTCTCTCTCTCCCTCTCTTTCTCTCTCTCTCTCTCTCTCTCCCTCTCTCTCTCTCTCTAATTGATTTCTCATGAATGACATCTGAGAGATATGGGTTGCCATGGTAACGGTGTGCTTTGTGTCCCAAGCTGACTCTGATGCAGGGTGCAGGGGACAGGGTGTTTTTTTTTTTGTTTGTTTTTTTTATGTGTGTGTGTGTGTGTGTGTGTGTGTGTGTGTGTGTGTGTGTGTGTGTGTGTGTTTGTGTGTTGTTTAGTGCTGCTGTTTTTTTACGCACCACTCAGTGTTTCTGCAGTTAGCTTCAGTAAATACAGACTGGGAAAAACCTATTGACAGGTGTGTGTGTGTGTGTGTGTGTGTGTGTAAATTGTACTGTATCCTTTCCAGATGTGTGAAATCAAAAATAGCCCAAAAAGCAATTTAGAGTATTTCACTTCCTGGTTACATCACTGTTGTAGCATCAGAGTCTCAGTGCAGGAGCTGCAGCCTCAGTGTGTGTTCAGTCAAAGCTGCTGAGCTCAGCACCTGTTTCTGCTCTCTCTCTCTCTCACACACACACACACACACACACACGCACCTGACTCAGCTTACACACAGACACAACTGACTCAACTCACACACATGCACACACATACACACACACACAAATACACACACACCTGACTCAGCTTACACACATGCACACACACCTGACTCAGCTTACACACACAGACACAACTGACGCAGCTCACACACATGCACACACACACAGACACACGCACAAATACACACACAAATGACTCAGTTTAGACACACAGACACAACTGACGCAGCGCACACACATGCACACAGACACACATACACACACACACAAATACACACACACACACACAAATACACACACAAAATTACACACACAAAGGACTCAACTGACGCAGCTCACACACAGGCGCACACACACATACATACACACACATACCTGATTCAGCTCACACACATGCATGCACACACACACACACACACAAACACACACACACACACCTGATTCAGCAAACACAAACACACACACACACATACCTGACTCAGCTCACACACACACACACAAATACACACACTCCTGACTCAGCTCACACATATGCACCCACACACACCTGATTCAGCTCACACACATGCACACACACATACACACACACACACACACACCTGATTCAGCAAACACACACAAACACACGCACACACCTGACTCAGCTCACACACACGCACACACACACACACCTGATTCAGCAAACACACACACACACACAAATACACACACACACTTGACTCAGCTCACACTCATGCACACACATGCACACACACACACACACACACACCTGATTCAGCAAACACACACACACTAACTCTCCTGACTGACTGCAGCCAGATCCCTCTCCAGCTGCTAACTGAGCATTACTCCTGGACTGACTTTTCCCTCTTCATCTTCCCTTGGCACAGATCACAGATCTTGGCACCACTGCACCTTCATCTTTTCCATCTGCTTCCTGCCTTGTTCTTGCGTCTCACCTCGCACACAAATTACACTACTGTGTTGGCCTCAGATGTTACACCTCTAGCCCAGATGTCTTTTTCCAGTTCACTGCTTTCTAATATTGTCTTTGATCTTCCCCTTGAAGTGCTCCAAATTACGAACAATTCAGTAGTTATCAATACTATAAAGATTATGGCTTAAATTATAGCTGACTGTCTCAAACCTGGGAGCAAGACCAGTGGAAGAACATTCTTCATCTACAGTCTATGCAAAAGTATAGGCACCCCTGACAATTTCCATAATTTTATGTATAAATATTTGGGTGTTTTATCAGCAATTACATTTTGATCTATTAAATAACTGAAGGACACTAAAGTAATATTTCAGTAGTGAAATGAGGTTTATTGGATTAACAGAAAATGCGCAATATGCATCAAAACGAAATTAGACAGGTGCATAAATTTGTGCACCCCTGCCATTTTGTTGATTTGAATACCTGTGACTACTTAACACTGATTAATTAGAACACACAATTGGTTTGGTGGCTCATTAAGCCTTGAACTTCATAGACAGGTTCATCCAATCATGAGAACAGGGATTTAAGGCCAATTGCATGTTGTTGTTCTCTTTGACTCTCCTCTGAAGAGTGGCATCATGGAGGCCTCAAGACAGCTCTCAAATGACCTGAAAACAAAGATTGTTTAACATTATGGTTTAGGGGAAGGCTACAAAAAGTTATGGCAGAGATATAAGCTGTTTCATGAATAAGTAGGTCTTCAACCGTCACACATACACACAAACATACACACACCCCCGACTCAGCTCACACACACACACAAACACACACACACAAACACACACACACACACACACACCCCCGACTCAGCTCACACACATACACATACACACACACACACACACACACACACACACACACACACCTGACTCAGCTCACACTCATACACATACACACACCTACCTGTTTCAGCACACACATTTGATACAATGTGTCTGTATTATAGGAGTGTGTCTGTGTGTCTGTCAGGAGTGTGTGTGTGTGTGTGTGTGTGTCTGTATTATAGGAATGTGTGTGTGTGTTTGTGTGTATTATAGGTGTGTGTGCTTGTGTGTATTATAGGAGTGTGCTGTATGTGTATTAGTAGTGTGTGTGTATAGGTGTGTGTCTGTATTATAGTAGTGTGTGTGTATAGGTGTGTGTGTCTGTATTATAGGAGTGTGTGTGTAGGTGTGTGTGTTTGTGTTTGTATTATAGGTGTGTGTGTTTGTATTTATAGGAGTGTGTTTGTGCATGTATGTATTATAGGAGTGTGTGTGCGTGTTTGTGTGTATTATAGGTTTGTGTGTGCATGTGTGTGTGCATGTGTGTATTATAGGAGTGTGTGTGTGTGTGCATGTGTGTGTTTTATGTTTTTTTTCTGTAGGACCTGATAAAAGGTGAACACCCGCATGTTCTCTGTGGTGAACATGACGTTCTCACGCAACACACACAGCTCTGAGAAAATGTGTAAAGGCCTTTAAGCTTCTCTCACATTACAGATTATTACACACATAACACCTTTAACCTAAATACCAGAGCTGGAGTTAAACTGGCTGAAAATGTAATTACGCTCAGTTACTGAGCACAACCTCGGTGCAGTGAGTGCTGTCCAAACACATTCCTTATAGAGTCTAGATCTGCAACACCAGGGTGCTGCATCATCTATTCCAACAGGAACACAATGTGCAAGAAGGTGTCAGAAACAAACCTGCAAAGTACAGGAAGTAGGAAAAAGAACAGGAAGCCAAAAATGAAGGGGGGGGGGGCACAACAATAAGCAGCAGGAGAAACCAACAGGAAACCTCAAGAAACAGGAACAGGAAATAGGGAAATACAACACCAGAAGGAACAGGAAGTAGGTGGGAACTAGAAAGCATAAAGAACAGGAAGTATGGAAAAAACAGAAACCATATGAAACAGGATGTAAGGAAAAAAACAAAAGAGGAAGTAGAGCAAAACAGGAAACAGATCTAAAAGTGAACATCACAAGCAGCAGGAAGCGTGGATTATACAGGAAGTTTGAAGTAAAGAAACCATAGTTTCACTGCTGTCTGAACTCCATCAGACCCTTCAAATACCCAAACACCCAAATACGCAAACACCCAAATACCCAAACACCCAAATACCCAAACACCCAAATACCCAAACACCCTTCGTGGTGTAATGAACAGAAATCTGTAATCGTTGGTCATTTGCTGTGGTGGAAGTGGAATAAAACAGCTGGAGGCCTGCTGTCACTTCCTAAATCTAACCCTGTCCTAATAGGGCTTATATATTCAATCGGAAGTAATTAACAGGAAGTCTGTGAAGAGGAAGTGAACAATATGAAGCAGAACAAAACAAAAGGGAAGCAGGTTGAACAGGAACCACAACAGGAATTAGAGTGAAACAGGAAACCACAAGGAACAGGAAGTAGGGTGACAAAGGAAACTGACAGCACGTGAAACAAATCCTGTCTATACCGGTTTTATACCATAAATTATTAGTAATTCACAAGGAAATGGGAAAACAATAAGAAAGAGGCACCAGAGGAAAACAGGAAGAAACAGGAAGTAGAGGAAAAGAAGAACGTACAGCAGGAGTAGAGAAGTTGGGTAAAAGGAATTGACTATAAACTTCAGTAGTAAAAGTTATTCCACATCATCACACCATCAGACATCTTTACTGTGTGTGTTGTTTGTGTGTTTGTGTGTGTGTGTGTGTGTTGTGTGTGTGGTGCTTGTGTGTGTGTGTGTGTGTGTTTGTGTGTTCTTTGTGTGAGTCTGTGTGTGTTCTTTGTGTGTGTGTTCTTTGTGTGTGTTCTTTGTGTGTGTGTTCTTTGTGTGTTGTCAGGGGCATTTGGGAGGTCAGGTGAGAAACATCACGTCGTGTCTTTACTTAATTTCCTGAGCATGGTGAGACGGAGCAGAGTGAGAGGATCTGTTCAGCTCCATCAGACATCTAAAAATAACTGCATTTAAAATGTACAGACTGAGAGAGCACTGTCTGTCTGTCTGTCTGTCTGTAGGTCTGTCTGTCTGTCTGTCTGTCTGTCTGTAGGTCTGTCTGTCTTGTCTGTCTGTCTGCCTGTCTGTCTTGTCTGTCTGTCTGCCTGTCTGTCTTGTCTGTCTGTCTGTCTTGTCTGTCTGCCTGTCTGTCTTGTCTGTCTGTCTGTCTGTCTGTCTGTCTTGTCTGTCTGTCTGCCTGTCTGTCTTGTCTGTCTGTCTGTCTGTCTGTAGGTCTGTCTGTCTTGTCTGTCTGCCTGTCTGTCTGTCTGTCTGTCTGTCTGTCTGTCTGTCTGTCTTGTCTGTCTGTCTGCCTGTCTGTCTTGTCTGTCTGTCTGTCTGTCTGTCTGTAGGTCTGTCTGTCTTGTCTGTCTGTCTGCCTGTCTGTCTTGTCTGTCTGTCTGTCTGTCTGTCTGTAGGTCTGTCTGTCTTGTCTGTCTGTCTGTCTGTCTGTCTGTCTTGTCTGTCTGTCTTGTCTGTCTGTCTGGTCTGACTGTCTGGAATGACTGTCTTGTCTGTCTGTCTGTCTGTCTTGTCTCTCTGATTGTCTGTCTGTCTTGTCTGTCTGACTGTCTGATTGTCTGTCTGTCTGTCTTGTCTGTCTGTCTGTCTGACTGTTTGTCTGTCTGTCTGTCTGTCTTTTTGTCTGTCTGTCTGGTCTGACTGTCTGGAATGACTGTCTTGTCTGTCTGTTTTGTCTGACTGTATGACTGTCTGATTGTCTGTCTGTCTGCCTGACTTTATTTTTTCATTTCATAGAGAACTTGAACCTGCTCCCTCCATGTTTCCAGACTCAGTCCTACTTCCCATCTTTCTCTCTTTATCAACAGAACAGTCTGACCTGGGAACAGCAGACCAGCAGAGCCTGACTGTTCCACACGGGGCCACAGGCCTGGAGACCTGGGCTGTTAAGTATCAGATTAGAAGAATTAGATTTGGGGTATCAGATTAGGGGGGATTAGATTGGACACCAGGAGTACCAAATCAATGGTATCAGATTAGAGGCATCATATTACAGGTGTCGGCCTATTGGTATCAGATTAGAATAATTATATTGTATAAGATTAAATTGTTGTATCAGAGAATTAGATTAAAGTTTTGCCTTAAAGGATAAATAATAATTATTAAATATAATTGTCTATTAGGTATCAGATCAAAGAGATCAAATCATGGAGATTAGAGGTATCAGATTAGGAATATTAGACTCTAATGATCAGATTCGAGCTATCAGATTTTTACATTATGGGCTATCAGACTAAAGACTCAGTTTAGGGATATCAGATAGTTTTCCTTCTCTTGCCTCTTCTATTACTGTTAGAATTGTGTTATTGCTGTTAGAGTTGTGTTAATAATGTTAAAGTTGTGTTATTGCTGTTAGAGTTGTGTTATTACTGTTAGAGTTGTTATTACTGTTAGAGTTGTGTTATTACTGTTAGAGTTGTGTTATTACTGTTAGAGTTGTGTTATTGCCGTTAGAGTTGTGTTATTACTGTTAGAGTTGTGTTATTACTGTTAGAGTTGTGTTAGTAATGTTAGAGTTGTGTTATTACTGTTAGAATTGTGTTATTGCTGTTAGAGTTGTGTTAATAATGTTAAAGTTGTGTTATTGCTGTTAGAGTTGTGTTATTACTGTTAGAGTTGTGTTATTACTGTTAGAGTTGTGTTATTACTGTTAGAGTTGTGTTATTACTGTTAGAGTTGTGTTATTACTGTTAGAGTTGTGTTATTACTGTTAGAGTTGTGTTATTACTGTTAGAGTTGTGTTAGTAATGTTAGAGTTGTGTTATTACTGTTAGAATTGTGTTATTGCTGTTAGAGTTGTGTTATTACTGTTAGTTATTCTAATCACTTCCTGAAGCTCTGAAGCTTCTGCTGCAATCCTCAGGAACATTTTGTTCCTCGCTTCTTCCCTGAGTCTTTCCCATCCTCTCTGTCTGCAGTGTAGTTATGCAAGTGTGTGTGTGTGCGTGTGTGTGTGCGTGTGTGTGTGTGTGTGTCGCAGCCTGGCAGCCCCTGACTCAAGCAGAATTGAAAGGCTGCAGTGGTTCATCCCTCCTCCCTCTTTAATCATCATCCCCTGCTCCACACACTCGTTTTCTTTCTTTCAGCTTTGCAGAATGGTTAAGACTCAGTGGGATGGACTTCCTGTCATCTATAAACATGCTCAGTGTTGCTGACTGTGTTCGAGGGAAAGTAGCCGGATGATGTCATAAACTCATTTACATATTCGTCTGACTGTCTTGATCATTTAGATATCAGAAACATGCTGTCTGAAGAAAAGACATCTGGACAAAAAATCTGGAAAAAAAGAATGGAGAAGCGGTTATCATTGATTGGTTGTTAAGGACCCTGGTGATAAGTTATTGGTTGTTAAGGGCCCTGGTGATCAGTGATTGGTTGTTAAGGGCCCCGGTGATCAGTGATTGGTTGTTAAGGGCCCTGGTGATCAGTGATTGGTTGTTAAGGGCCCTGGTGATCCTGGTGATCAGTGATTGGTTGTTAAGGGCCCTGGTGATCAGTGATTGGTTGTTAAGGGCCCTGGTGATCAGTGATTGGTTGTTAAGGGCCCTGGTGATCAGTGATTGGTTGTTAAGGACCCTGATGATCAGTGATTGGTTGTTAAGGACCCAGGTGATCAGTGATTGGTTGTTAAGGGCCCTGGTGATCAGTGATTGGTTGTTAAGGGCCCTGGTGATCAGTGATTGGTTGTTAAGGACCCAGGTGATCAGTGATTGGTTATTAAGGACCCTGGTGATCAGTGATTGGTTGTTAAGGACCCTGGTGATCAGTGATTGGTTGTTATGGGCCCTGGTGATCAGTGATTGGTTGTTAAGGACCCTGGTGATCAGTGATTGGTTGTTAAGGGCCCCGGTGATCAGTGATTGGTTGTTAAGGGCCCTGGTGATCAGTGATTGGTTGTTAAGGGCCCCGGTGATCAGTGATTGGTTGTTAAGGACCCTGGTGATCAGTGATTGGTTGTTAAGGGCCCCGGTGATCAGTGATTGGTTGTTAAGGGCCCTGGTGATCAGTGATTGGTTGTTAAGGGCCCCGGTGATCAGTGATTGGTTGTTAAGGACCCTGATGATCAGTGATTGATTGGTAGGGTTAGAGTGAGGTATTAAAGTGAGGGAGTGTTGTGTTAAAGTGAGGTAGAGTTCAGTACTCAGTCTCTTCTGTGTTAAAGTGAGGTAGAGTTCAGTACTCAGTCTCTTCTATGTTAAAGTGAGGTAGAGTTCAGTACTCAGTCTCTTCTGTGTTAAAGTGAGGTAGAGTTCAGTACTCAGTCTCCTCTATGTTAACGTACTTTGCTGAACAAAATACAAAATTTAATTAAACTCTCATTATTATGATTCACTGCCCTGAAGCCCATGACACTGTTTAGTACAGAGATAATACAAGCTCCCTCTCAGAAGGTCACAGAAACCACGAGTGTTGTACTAAAATAGCACGGCGGCTCATCTGCGTCATGCCAGCCAATAAAACCCTGGGCTCTCATGCTGCACTCAGCCTGTCCCACACCGACCCCGGTGCACTAACTCCTCCCCCACATGGGCTGTAACGAAGCGAACAGTGTAATTATAGTACAATAACCATTTATAATTTAAAGAAGCTGAAAGTGCTGATACTGGAGACTCCATACAGGAAACGTCAGCATAACATTTAAAAATCCATACACC
>NC_083468.1:27401663-27411663 GCF_030014155.1 Tachysurus vachellii
ACTCTGAATATTTGATTATTTAAAGGAATACAATAAACACACAAGTGACATCCACATTTTCCACCAGAAATAAACAGACTGACTGTGAAAGATCTGAAGTCAACTTTATTGTCATTGTTAAGAGTTCTGTACAGACAGTTTAACCCAGGGGTGTGTGTACCAACTTAAATCTTCTTCAGCTTGATTAACAGAGCCATTAAACATCCACACATCCCACACATCCACCCCCACTCAATGTTGGATTGTTTCTGTGCGGATTCTGATGTTCAGGATGCTGACGAGACTCCAGTTCCAGTTCAACACAAATGTGTTCAGTGGTGTTGAGTCAGAGTCAGGGATCAGTGCAGGAAGCTCAGGTTCTTCACTCCAACCTTCACCTCCACATGGAGTGAACAGGGACATAATCGTGCTGGAGGATACGTTTAGCCGTATAATATAAACAAAAAAGACTTTTTTTTGTACAATTTAATTAATTTCAGTGTGTTTTATATAAAGCTTTTATGGATGGATTAGTTCACAAAACAGATTTAACAAAATCTTTACAATGTAAGTCATTTTTATGAGATTTTAACTGATAATAATAATAATAATAATAATAATAATAATAATAATAATAATAATAACAACAAGAACAAAACAACAACAACAATAATAATATAATAATAATAATAATAATAATAATAATAATAATAATAATAATAATAATAAGACGATTAGAAAAGACGATTAATTCAATAGTTTTTTTAATGAGTCGTCTTATTGGTTGTTCAACATGTCAATCAATGTATTTTTTAAACCTACGGACCCGCCTTCTCAGCTCAGAGAGAGAGAGAGAGAGAGAGAGAGAGAGAGAGAGAGGTACTCTCGTACGCCTGCGCGAATATGTTGCGCATGCGCAAGGTGGCTCGGATAGGGGACGAGGATCGGGCTGTGCCTCAGTTTGTTGGAGATCACTAACAGGAAGAAAAAGCAGTAAAGGCGCCTGCTGGTGAACCTGAGCTCTGAGTTTAAGGTAAGAAAGACAACTTTATTATGGCTTATTGTCAGTTTAGCGATTAGTTCTGAGGAAAAGGATTTAAATACACCGTGTGTGAGAGTTGTTAGGGATTAGCAGGTTAGCTTTGTGTGTGTGTGTGTGTGTGTGTGTGTGTGTGTGTGTGTGTGTGTGTGTGTGTGTGTGTGTGTGTGTGTGTGTGTATATGTATATGTATATGTATATATGTATATATATATGTATGTGTGTGTGTGTGTGTGTGTGTGTGTGTGTGTGTGTGTGTGTATATATGTATATATATATGTATGTGTGTGTGTGCGTGTGTGTGTGTGTGTGTGTGTGTGTGTGTGTTTGGTTGGGGTTGGGGTTGGGGTTGGGGTGGGGGGTATTATGGGGGGTGCAGGGAGACATACAGCTCCACATCATACAGCTCCAGATCGTACAGGTCGAGATCACACAGGTCGAGATCACACAGGTCGAGATCACACAGCTCCAGATCACACAGCTCCAGATCACACAGCTCCAGATCACACAGCTCCAGATCACACAGCTCCAGATCACACAGCTCCAGATCACACAGCTCCAGATCACACACTCAGTCATACAGCTCCACATCATACACTCAGACATACAGCTCCAGATCGTACACTTGGACATACAGCTCCAGATCATACAGCTCCAGATCACACAGGTCGAGATCACACAGGTCCAGATCACACAGCTCCAGATCGTACACTCAGTCATACAGCTCCACATCATACAGCTCCAGATCGTACACTTAGACATACAGCTCCAGATCATACAGCTCCAGATCATACAGCTCGAGATCACACAGCTCGAGATCACACAGCTCGAGATCACACAGGTCGAGATCACACAGGTCGAGATCACACAGGTCGAGATCACACAGCTCCAGATCACACAGCTCCAGATCACACACTCAGTCATAAAGCTCCACACCATACAGCTCCACATCATACACTCAGACATACAGGTCCAGATCATACAGCTCCAGATCGTACACTTGGACATACAGCTCCAGATCATACAGCTCCAGATCATACAGCTCCAGATCATACAGCTCCAGATCATACAGCTCCAGATCATACAGCTCCAGATCGTACAGCTCCACATCATACAGCTCCAGATCGTACACTTAGACATACAGCTCCAGATCATACAGCTCCAGATCATACAGCTCCAGATCGTACACTTAGACATACAGCTCCAGATCATACAGCTCCAGATCATACAGCTCGAGATCACACAGCTCGAGATCACACAGCTCGAGATCACACAGCTCGAGATCACACAGCTCGAGATCACACAGGTCGAGATCACACAGGTCGAGATCACACAGGTCGAGATCACACAGGTCGAGATCACACAGGTCGAGATCACACAGGTCGAGATCACACAGGTCGAGATCACACAGGTCCAGATCACACAGCTCCAGATCACACAGCTCCAGATCACACAGCTCCACACCATACAGCTCCACACCATACACTCAGACATACAGGTCCAGATCATACAGCTCCAGATCGTACACTTGGACATACAGCTCCAGATCATACAGCTCCAGATCATACAGCTCCAGATCATACAGCTCCAGATCGTACAGGTCGAGATAACACAGCTCCAGATCACACAGCTCCAGATCGTACACTTAGACATACAGCTCCAGATCATACAGGTCGAGATCACGCAGGTCGAGATCACGCAGGTCGAGATCACGCAGGTCGAGATCACGCAGGTCGAGATCACACAGGTCGAGATCACACAGCTCCAGATCACACAGCTCCAGATCACACAGCTCCAGATCACACACTCAGTCATACAGCTCCACACCATACAGCTCCACATCATACACTCAGACATACAGCTCCAGATCATACAGCTCCAGATCGTACACTTGGACATACAGCTCCAGATCACACAGGTCGAGATCACACAGGTCCAGATCACACAGCTCCAGATCGTACACTTGGACATACAGCTCCAGATCACACAGGTCGAGATCACACAGCTCCAGATCACACACTCAGTCATACAGCTCCACACCATACAGCTCCACATCATACACTCAGACATACAGCTCCAGATCATACAGCTCCAGATCGTACACTTGGACATACAGCTCCAGATCACACAGGTCGAGATCACACAGGTCCAGATCACACAGCTCCAGATCGTACACTTGGACATACAGCTCCAGATCACACAGGTCGAGATCACACAGGTCCAGATCACACAGCTCCAGATCGTACACTCAGTCATACAGCTCCACATCATACAGCTCCAGATCGTACACTTAGACATACAGCTCCAGATCATACAGCTCCAGATCATACAGCTCCAGATCATACAGCTCCAGATCATACAGCTCCAGATCACACAGCTCCAGATCATACAGCTCCAGATCATACAGCTCCAGATCATACACTTAGACATACAGCTCGAGATCATACAGCTCGAGATCACACAGCTCGAGATCACACAGCTCGAGATCACACAGCTCGAGATCACACAGCTCGAGATCACACAGGTCGAGATCACACAGGTCGAGATCACACAGGTCGAGATCACACAGGTCGAGATCACACAGGTCGAGATCACACAGCTCCAGATCACACAGCTCCAGATCACACAGCTCCAGATCACACAGCTCCAGATCACACAGCTCCAGATCATACAGCTCCAGATCATACAGCTCCAGATCATACAGCTCCAGATCATACAGCTCCAGATCATACAGCTCCAGATCATACAGCTCCAGATCATACAGCTCCAGATCGTACACTTAGACATACAGCTCCAGATCATACAGGTCGAGATAACACAGCTCCAGATCACACAGCTCCAGATCGTACACTTAGACATACAGCTCCAGATCATACAGCTCCAGATCATACAGCTCCAGATCATACAGCTCCAGATCATACAGCTCCAGATCATACAGCTCCAGATCGTACACTTGGACATACAGCTCCAGATCATACAGCTCCAGATCACACAGGTCGAGATCACACAGCTCCAGATCACACAGCTCCAGATCGTACACTCAGTCATACAGCTCCACATCGTACAGCTCCAGATCGTACAGCTCCAGATCGTACAGCTCCAGATCGTACAGCTCCAGATCGTACAGCTCCAGATCATACAGCTCCAGATCATACACTTAGACATACAGCTCCAGATCGTACAGCTCCAGATCATACAGCTCCAGATCATACAGCTCCAGATCATACAGCTCCAGATCATACAGCTCCAGATCATACACTTAGACATACAGCTCGAGATCATACAGCTCGAGATCACACAGCTCGAGATCACACAGCTCGAGATCACACAGCTCGAGATCACACAGGTCGAGATCACACAGGTCGAGATCACACAGGTCGAGATCACACAGGTCGAGATCACACAGGTCGAGATCGTACACTCAGTCATACAGCTCCACATCATACAGCTCCAGATCGTATACTTAGACATACAGCTCCAGATCATACAGCTCCAGATCATACAGCTCCAGATCATACAGCTCCAGATCATACAGCTCCAGATCATACACTTAGACATACAGCTCGAGATCACACAGCTCGAGGTCACACAGCTCGAGATCTCACAGCTCGAGATCTCACAGCTCGAGGTCACACAGCTCGAGGTCACACAGCTCGAGGTCACACAGCTCGAGGTCACACAGCTCGAGGTCACACAGCTCGAGATCACACAGGTCGAGATCACACAGGTCGAGATCACACAGGTCGAGATCACACAGGTCGAGATCACACAGGTCGAGATCACACAGCTCGAGATCACACAGCTCGAGATCACACAGCTCGAGATCACACAGCTCGAGATCACACAGCTCGAGATCACACAGCTCCAGATCATACAGCTCCAGATCATACAGCTCCAGATCATACACTTAGACATACAGCTCGAGATCACACAGGTCGAGATCACACAGGTCGAGATCACACAGGTCGAGATCACACAGGTCGAGATCACACAGGTCGAGATCACACAGGTCGAGATCACACAGGTCGAGATCACACAGGTCGAGATCACACAGGTCGAGATCACACAGGTCGAGATCACACAGGTCCAGATCACACAGGTCCAGATCACACAGGTCCAGATCACACAGGTCCAGATCACACAGGTCCAGATCACACAGGTCCAGATCACACAGGTCCACACCATACAGCTCCACACCATACAGCTCCACACCATACACTCAGACATACAGGTCCAGATCATACAGCTCCAGATCGTACACTTGGACGTGCGTGTGTGCGCGTGCACTGTGTGCGCGTGCACTGTGTGCGCTGTGTGCGTGTGCGCGTGTGCGCGTGCACTGTGTGCGCGTGCGCTGTGTGCGTGTGCGCGTGCGCTGTGTGCGCGTGCGCTGTGTGCGCGTGCCCTGTGTGCGCGTGCCCTGTGTGCGCGTGCCCTGTGTGCGCGTGCCCTGTGTGCGCGTGCCCTGTGTGCGCGTGCCCTGTGTGCGCGTGCCCTGTGTGCGCGTGCCCTGTGTGCGCGTGCCCTGTGTGCGCGTGCCCTGTGTGCGCGTGCCCTGTGTGCGCGTGCCCTGTGTGCGCGTGCCCTGTGTGCGCGTGCACTGTGTGTGTGTGTGCGCGCGTGCACTGTGTGTGTGTGTGCGCGCGTGCACTGTGTGTGTGTGTGTGTGCGCGCGTGCACTGTGTGTGTGTGTGTGTGCGCGCGTGCACTGTGTGTGTGTGTGTGTGTGCGCGCGCACTGTGTGTGTGTGTGTGCGCGCGCACTGTGTGTGTGTGTGCGCGCGTGCACTGTGTGTGTGTGTGTGCGCGCGTGCACTGTGTGTGTGTGTGTGCGCGCGTGCACTGTGTGTGTGTGTGCGCGCGTGCACTGTGTGTGTGTGTGCGCGCGTGCACTGTGTGTGTGTGTGTGTGTGCGCGCGTACTGTGTGTGTGTGTGCGCGCGTGCACTGTGTGTGTGCGCGCGTACTGTGTGTGTGTGTGTGCGCGCGTACTGTGTGTGTGTGTGTGCGCGCGCACTGTGTGTGTGTGTGCGCGCGCACTGTGTGTGTGTGTGCGCGCGCACTGTGTGTGTGTGTGCGCGCGCACTGTGTGTGTGTGTGCGCGCGCACTGTGTGTGTGTGTGTGCGCGCGTGCACTGTGTGTGTGTGTGCGCGCGTGCACTGTGTGTGTGTGTGTGTGCGCGTACTGTGTGTGTGTGTGTGTGTGCGCGTACTGTGTGTGTGTGTGTGTGCGCGCGCACTGTGTGTGTGTGCGCGCGCACTGTGTGTGTGTGTGCGCGTGCACTGTGTGTGTGTGTGTGCGCGCGTGCACTGTGTGTGTGTGTGAGCGCTGTGTGTGTGTGTGTGAGCGCTGTGTGTGTGTGTGTGAGCGCTGTGTGTGTGTGTGTGCGCGCGCACTGTGTGTGTGTGTGCGCGCGCACACACACACACACAGTGCGCGCGCACACACACACACAGTGCGCGCGCACACACACACACACAGTGCGCGCGCACACACACACACACACAGTGCGCGCGCACACACACACACACAGCGCTCACACACACACACACGCGCACTGTGTGTGTGTGTGTGCGCACGTGTCCACTGTGTGTGTGTGTGCGCACGTGTCCACTGTGTGTGTGTGTGTGTGTGTGTGTGTGCGCACGTGTCCACTGTGTGTGTGTGTGTGTGTGTGTGCGCACGTGTCCACTGTGTGTGTGTGTGTGTGTGTGCGCACGTGTCCACTGTGTGTGTGTGTGTGTGTGCGCACGTGTCCACTGTGTGTGTGTGTGTGCGCACGTGTCCACTGTGTGTGTGTGTGTGCGCACGTGTCCACTGTGTGTGTGTGTGTGTGCGCACGTGTCCACTGTGTGTGTGTGTGTGTGTGTGCGCACGTGTCCACTGTGTGTGTGTGTGTGCGCACGTGTCCACTGTGTGTGTGTGTGCGCACGTGTCCACTGTGTGTGTGTGTGCGCACGTGTCCACTGTGTGTGTGTGTGTGTGTGTGTGTGTGTGTGTGTGTGCGCACGTGCACTGTGTGTGTGTGATCGTACACTTAGACATACAGCTCCAGATCACACAGGTCCAGATCATACGTGCACTCTGTGTGTGTGTGCGTGTGTGTGCGCGTGCACTGTGTGTGTGTGTGCGCGCATGCACTGTGTGTGTGTGTGTGTGTGCGCGCGTGCACTGTGTGTGTGTGTGCGCGCGTGCACTGTGTGTGTGTGTGCGCGCGTGCACTGTGTGTGTGTGTGCGCGCGTGCACTGTGTGTGTGTGTGTGCGCGCGTGCACTGTGTGTGTGTGTGCGCGCGTGCACTGTGTGTGTGTGTGCGCGCGTGCACTGTGTGTGTGTGTGCGCGCGTGCACTGTGTGTGTGTGTGCGCGCGTGCACTGTGTGTGTGTGTGCGCGCGTGCACTGTGTGTGTGTGTGCGCGCGTGCACTGTGTGTGTGTGTGCGCGCGTGCACTGTGTGTGTGTGTGCGCGCGTGCACTGTGTGTGTGTGTGCGCGCGTGCACTGTGTGTGTGTGTGCGCGCGTGCACTGTGTGTGTGTGTGCGCGCGTGCACTGTGTGTGTGTGTGCGCGCGTGCACTGTGTGTGTGTGTGCGCGCGTGCACTGTGTGTGTGTGTGTGTGTGTGCGTGCACTCTGTGTGTGTGTGTGTGCGTGCACTCTGTGTGTGTGTGTGTGTGTGTGCACTCTGCGTGAATCCTTCGTTGTTTACAGCACGCGCGCTCTAGCTGGTTAGCAGTCCCGCTGTGTCCGCACACACACACACACAAATACTAGTCATACTGAACAAATACCAGTGTATGAAGGCGCGTGCAAGTAATATGTCATGTCATTTTTTTAAAGAGTCAAAAGTGTTTGTGTGCTCGCACGCGCATCTTTAAAGGGTGTGGCTTTTTGTTGTGTTCACGGTTTAGTGGAAGGAGCTGCTAATTTGTGTGTGTGTTTGTTTGTGTTTGTGTGTGAGGGAGAGAGGAATATTTTGGGTGTGACCTGTGCTACATAATAGTGAGTGTGTGTGTTACTGAAGCTTGAGGGATTTTGATGTTTTGTGTGTGTGTGTGTGTGTGTGTGTGTGTGTGTGACAGAAAGAGAGAATTGGTCTGTCTCACTGTTTTCCTCTTAATACAGTTCTTCTGTACAAACCCACATCACCTCAGTATTATGTTTTATTCCTGATTTATAATAGATGATTTCTGTACTATTTAAACCAGGGGTGTCAAACTCGTTTTGTCTGGGGGGCCACATACATTTTAGTCTGATCTCAAGGGGCCCAGACCAGTAAACTCATAGCAAAATCACACAGAACTAACAATAAGTCCACTTTCTTATTAGTGCAAAGAAGTAAATTATAAAAATCTTCATATTAAATGAATTGTCCTTTTACGGGGGTCACGGTGGCTTAGTGGTTAGCACGTTCGCCTCACACCTCCAGGGTCGGGGGTTCGATTCCCGCCTCCTCCTTGTGTGTGTGGAGTTTGCATGTTCTCCCCGTGCCTCGCGGGTTTCCTCCGGGTACTCCGGTTTCCTCCCCCGGTCCAAAGACATGCATGGTAGGTTGATTGGCATCTCTGGAAAATTGTCTGTAGTGTGTGATTGTGTGAGTGAATGAGTGTGTGTGTGTGTGTGTGCCCTGTGATGGGTTGGCACTCCGTCCAGGGTGTATCCTGCCTTGATGCCCGATGACGCCTGAGATAGGCACAGGCTCCCCGTGACCCGAGGTAGTTCAGATAAGCGGTAGAAGATGAATGAATGAGAGTGAGAATTGTCCTTTTACAAAAATATATCATGAACAACCTAAATAGTGTATAATATTAATAGTGATATAATAAAAATAAATAGTGAAATAATATTTCAACAACACTTTTACCCAGTTTAACATTTATTTAAGTGAATTATGCATAAAAACCGAACACAGTTATTGTACAATGGTGCAAAACATTTAGTTACAGGTTTGTGGAAATTAAAAACACCGTCCTGCATGTTAACATAAATCAAACGTCAAAATATAGAAACTGTTTAAAATCCAATTTCCGATTCCAGGAAGCGATGAATACATTAACTGACTCCACACACTTCAAATCTGGTAGCTGTTTTAAAAAGAAAATCTTTGTAAAAATTGTTAATTTATACATAAGTATGTATGTGTAAAGTAAACAAATTTATTTGATCAATTTGCCCCTGAAACTTGGCATCTTTTAGCCTGCACAAGTGCATCAATATCAGACATTATGTCCTGAGCAGCAGCCAATTTTAGAATCCCATTAAAGGTGAGGTCTCTGATATTTGAGAAACGCTTCAGAAACGCTTCGGGACGACAAACAAAACAAAAAAAACCAAAACAAACGTGTAGCCAATGAGCAGAAAGGGGCGTGTCTTGTCAATATGGGCGGAGAGAGTGTTCAGTGCGCATGTGTGACATTAGCAGAAAGCGGTTTTAACATTGACATGGAGGATAAAAACAAAGAAAGAAAGAGAAGAAAGACTTACGATAAGGTAAGAAGTAGGACGTGTTAATATAGGATCAGCTTTCCAGCTCTGGAGAGAACTGAAGGAGCAGGAAGTTGGTCACATTCACAGATTGGAGTTTCCTGAGTCAATAACTCCTGAGCTAAACACTGTTACTACACAAATAACACCTCTTTTCTATCGTAGTAATGTAGAGACGCAGCTACAACCGTGTTTTGTGTAGTAACAGTGTTTAGCTCAGGAGTTATTGACTAAAATGCCACTCAGACCCTGAAGCTCAGTACTACCATCTGCTGGTAGTTCCGCCAAAAATGAAAATGATTTTTTTCATAATGCAGATTTACCCCCCGGGCCAGACTGAATGTTTGACTCGTGGGCTGTATGTTTGACTCCCCTGATTTAACAGTATATCAGTAATGTTTGTGTATCTGATGAATCCTCGCAGTGTTTCAGGCGTCTCGCTCCATGAGCTGTGTGACTCCGTGTGTAGAACATCCAGAAGTGTGATCAGGAAAATGTCAGTC
>NC_083468.1:27419163-27421663 GCF_030014155.1 Tachysurus vachellii
TACACATACACACACACTACACACACACTACACACACACTTCCTCTTGTACATTTCTCACTGACACATTTCTGGGTATTTTTCTTCAACATAAATCCTCTAGAACACAACGATCTGTAATTTACGCTCTTGACACAGTGTAGTGTCTTGGGGAGCATCAGAGTCATGTGACCTTCAGTCATGTGACCTCCTGGTGTAGGTTTCTGCCTTACAGACGAGTCAGTAACTCTCACTTGTTCCCGGACCAGCTGAAGGTCTTCAACTTGAACTTGAGCTCTGTGGGTTTATCGGCTCTGTGAGAGGCAGGAAGTGCCGGGATTCCTCTGGGACTGCGGAATTGTGAGAGTTCCTTTCCATGTCTCAGTCTTTCTTTCTGCTTTCCTGTGCCGTTTCCATAGCAACGCTGCCGGGGCACCGAGGGATTGTGGGATATCACCATGGACTAGTGTTTATGCTCTGAGAATATTTATAGTGCTGGAGGTTTCTGTGGTGCTTCAGTGTGTTGTGACGCAACCCTGTAGTTTTACACGACTCCACGTCAGAAGCTAAGTCGCTGCTAGCGTAGCCTGGGTTTAGTTTGTGTCGAGACGTGTTTATTATTGTTTAAATGAGCGTTTGTGTTTCTTTAGTGTCCAGCTCTGATTTCACACCGACTTTATGGGCCTTTTTACACCTGGTCACTTCACGTGTTGTCTCTGATCCGATATCTATCTGATTTGTTAAAACTGTTCCATTTACATTAGACCACATAAACGTGTCTCGGCGAATCGGATATCGATCCGATCTTTCTACTCCCACCCAAAATGCTAATATATTTGACCTCATTTCCGGGGTAATTGAAACGGAACACACTTTGGTGTGTGCGGTTTTCAGAACGCAATCGAAAAGTAGACGGAAAAACTCGTTACGACGGTTATGTTACAAAATACAGCATTTACTGTTTGCTGCGTTTTCGCTGGAGGCAGCAGCGCGTTTTAAGACCAGACGAGACGCCTGGGTGAAAGATCACCTGAGTGACGTAGTTCTGTTTGGGAGGAGTATAGCGCTGACGTATGTGGCTTGAACAACCAGACCACCTCCTGAAGTGGTTTGTACCGTCGGATTTATATCCGTCTAGAAAACGTTTCAGAGGGCATTTAGACCTGGTCTTTTTACCATCGGGTAGATATCGGATCACAGAAAACACATGAAGTGACCAGGTGTAAAAAGCCCCCATAATCAGACATGGTTTAAGATCAGAGTTAATTCTCTACCACTGTTTATTTCCGGTACTGAAACCCTGACAATCTGCTCACACACATCCCACATTGGGATTTTTTCCTACCATCAGATCCTTACATTGTAGTAACTGTAGATTTACTGGAGTGTACATGAGCATCTCTGGGTCACTGAACACGTCCATCACAAACACAACTCCAGTCTTTATCTCAGGATTCTGATTGGATTTGTCTGATCTCTGAAGCTCTGTGTCGGTGATCTACTGACTACTGAATCGGCATCAGCGCTGTTTAAGACTTTTTAATAACCACTAACACGGTCCGTGTTGTTATGGTAACCGGCTTGTAACCTTAGATTACGTTACAGCAAGAGTTCAAAGTCCTTCTGGTGAATTCCGTCCACTCGGCGGCCGTCCTGTGATTTTCCAGTCATGTATGATGTCTGGGATGAGAGGGATCGTTGCCGTTAACAACAGTGTAAAATATCACACGGGTTCAATAATTGGGGTTTAATGTTGTTTACAATAAAACTCCATCACTTCATTCCAGTGGAGCTTCTGACTGTCTGAAAACAACAATGGTGTGTGGGTGTGTGTGGTGTGTGTGTGAGAGGGTGTGTGTGTCTGTGAGAGGGTGTGTGTGTGTCTGTGAGAGGGTGTGTGTGTGTCTGTGAGAGGGTGTGTGTGAGAGGGTGTATGTGTGTGTGTGTGAGAGGGTGTGTGTGTGTGTGTGTGAGAGGGTGTGTGTGTGTGAGTGTGTGTGAGAGAGTGTGTGTGTGTGTGAGAGGGTGTGTGTGTGTGTGTGAGAGGGTGTGTGTGTCTGTGAGAGGGTGTGTGTGTGTCTGTAAGAGGGTGTGTGTGTGTGAGAGGGTGTGTGTGTGTGTGTGTGAGAGGGTATGTGTGTGTGTGTGAGAGGGTGTGTGTGTGTGTGTGTGTGAGAGGGTGTGTGTGTGTGTGTGTGTGTGAGAGGGTGTGTGTGTGTGTGTGAGAGGGTGTGTGTGTGTGTGTGAGAGTGTGTGTGTGTGTGAGAGGGTGTGTGTGTGAGAGGGTGTGTGTGTGTGTGTGAGAGGGTGTGTGTGTGTGAGAGGGTGTGTGTGTGTGTGTGAGAGGGTGTGTGTGTGTGTGAGAGAGGGTGTGTGTGTGTGTGTGTGAGAGGGTGTGTGTGTGTGTGTGTGAGAGGGTGTGTGTGTGTGTGAGAGGGTGTGTGTGTGTGTGTGAGAGGGTGTGTGTGTGTGTGTGAGAGGGTGTGGGTGTGTGTGTGAGAGGGTGTGTGTGTGTGTGTGAG
>NC_083468.1:27431663-27434163 GCF_030014155.1 Tachysurus vachellii
TTTATTTCAAATTTGTGTGTGTGTGTGTGTGTGTGTGTGTGTGTGTTATACAAATAGCTACATAATATGCATTACACAATATATGATGTAAGTGTTAAGTGAGCCTCATCCTTACACACGCTGTGCTGGATTTTGGCAAGGCTCAAAACACACACACACACACACACTCTCTTACGATCACTTCCCCTTTTGAGTGTCAGTCTAAAACTGAGCAGTTACCATGAGCACTGAGCAGTTACCATGACAACATGCAAAGGGATTACTCTTAGCACAAAATAACAGCACTAACCTACATCACACGCACGCGCACACACACACACGCGCGCACACACACACACACTTCATGACTTCCTCTGGTATAATGGACCCTTACCTGATCACCTGAAGCAGCTAAACCAAGTCAAAGTGTGTGTTTTGGAAAGAGAGTGAAAAGGATGTGTAGGGAGAGAAAGTCCAGAAAACTGGAAATCCTGCATAACAGAATCAGTGTGGAGTGTGTGGAGTGTGCGGAGTGTGTGCGGAGTGTGTGCGGAGTGTGTGCGGAGTGTGTGGAGTGTGTGCGATTTAATGGACTTGAATATGGGCATGTTGTGTAACAAACAGGTGCATGTTGATACTCGGACCAATTCATTTATGATGATGATTTTTTATTCCTGTTGTCTGTTTTCTTTTTTCTACTCACCAGGAACACGATCATTGTGTGTGTATGTGTGTGTGTGCGTGTGTCTCTGTCTTTTGTTCTTTCTTATTTACCTGTGAACAGTTTAATTCTATCTCTCTGTCCTGTGTGTGTGTGTGTATGTGTGTGTGTGTATGTATGTGTGTGTCTCAGCCTGTGAAAAACTGCATCTTTGTGTTTATTATGAAGCTCCATCTCATTAAGGCTGTTTGAGAGCCTGAAGAACAGCTGTAATACTGTACTGTTGTAACGACACAACGCTGTGCCACTGTATACTCAATAAATCTGTTTTTACAATATCCTACACTGTGTGTGTGTACCTCAGGTTCTGTTTGGGGTGGGCGTGGGGGGTGTTGGGTGGGTGGGTGGGTGGGTTGAGGGGATGTGTGTGGGGTGCGGTGTTCTGTGAGTGTGTGGGGTGGAGTTTTTGGTGTGTGTGGGTTGTGAGGATAGACAGATTAGATTAGATTAGATTGACAGATTAGATTAGATTATTAGATTAGATAATTTTTGTCATAGCATAGTACAGGATCACAGCAACAAAATGCAGTTTGGCATTTACCAGAAGTGCAAAGAGTAACAATAGTGCAGATAAATATGTAGCATATGTAAAGAATGTAATATATAATGTAAACATATGTACAGTATGTACAGTCGTATGCAAAAGTTTAGGCACCCCTGACAATTTGCATGATTTTCATTTATAATTATTTGAGTGTTAGATCAAAATGAAATTGCTGATCCAATCAAATAACTGAAGGACACTAAAGTAATATTTCGGTAGTGAATAATCAAAACCAAATTAGAAGGGTGCATAAATTTGGGCACCCCAACAGAAAAATCACATCAATATTGAGTAGAGCCTCCTTTAGCAGAAATAACAGCCTTTAGACGTTTCCTATAGCCTGTAATGAGTGTCTGGATTCTGGATTTCATTACAAAACATCTCCAGTTCAGTTAGGTTTGATGGTTGCCGAGCTGGACAGCGCGCTTCACGTCACCCCAAAGATGTTCAATGATATTCAGGTCTGGGGACTGGGAGCCGTTCTAGAACATTGTACTTGTTCCTCTGCATAAATGCCCGAGTAGAATTTGAGCAGCGTTTTGGGTCGTTGTCTTGTTGAAATTGCTTTGAAATTGTGTTGATGCATATTGCACATTTTCTGTTAATCCAATAAACCTCATGTCACTACTGAAATATTACTTTAGTGTCCTTCAGTTATTTAATAGATCAAAATGTAATTGCTGATAAAACACCCAAATATTTATACATGAAAATCATGGAAATTGTCAGGGGTGCCTAAACTTTTGCATATGTGTTATATATATATATATATATAAATAAACATTTGTACAGTATGTAATATAACGGCTATAGCAGTGCAGATGTGTGTACAAGTAAAGGTTCTAAGGCTGTGGCTTTGTAAAAAATGTGCAGACTGTTGTAAAGGAACAACAAGTAGAAGGTTATAAGGTTATGACATTAAAAAAATGTGCAAGCTGAATAAAGAAGTCGACTAAATATAAATATATATATATATATATATATATATATATATATATATATATATATGTGAAATATTAGGCAGAATGTACAGTAGGGTGTGTATACAGTATACACACTGCTCAAAAAAATAAAGGGAACACTTAAGCAACACATCCTAGATCTGATGTCTTATTAAATACTTTGTTCTTTACATAGTTGAATGTGCTGACAACAAAATCACACAAAAATTATCAATGAAAATCACATTTATTAACCCACGGAGGTCTGGATTTGAAGTGGAAAAACACACTACAGGCTGATCCAACTTTGATGTA
>NC_083468.1:27444163-27451663 GCF_030014155.1 Tachysurus vachellii
GTTGTTGTTGTTGTTGTTTACACTCAGCTGTCTGTGTGGCATTAAAGGGATTCATGTAGCCAGAATCATTGCTACAGCTTTAAAACGAACCAAACTATCATTTTTTTTCATATACTTCATTTTTAAAAGCTGCTGTACAGGAACCCAGATACAATCAACCAATCAGATCATCAGATCTCTTCATATCTGACGTGTGTTTTAGGTTGCTGTTCTCTCAGTAAGAATATAGGGACCTGTGTGTGTGTGTGTGTGTGTGTGTGTTTACATTAGGCTGCTTGCTGTCTTTTATTTTGGTTTTATTGAATCTGTACAGAACTCTTATGCAGTGTGAATGTGAATTTAAACGATGTTATTGTGAGCTTTTGGATTCAATAAACGCCTCAGTAAAACAGTATGTTAATTTATTGTGTGTGTGTGTGTGTGTGTGTGTGTTATACAGTTATATAGACATCCCTGTCTCAGAAACACACAGACACTCCGACGACACTGTTAAAGAAATGCAACATTTATTTGCAATTCTGGAAAAAAGAAGAAATCTCAGTATTTACAGTGAAAACGACCCGATGCTGTTCGACTAGATCAGATTCCACCAGTAAGAGAAGAGGAACTGAAGGAACAGGAACAGCTCAGGAAATGATCAGAGTTACTTCATTAAACATTGAACTCAAACACAGATAAGATGATAGAGATGCTAACACAGTCGTGTGTTTCCTGGAGTATGATTCGTTACAAAAACTCAGCGTCGTCGTGTTTTTACTTCCTCTACAGCATCACTTCAGCACCCCCTGGTGGCCTCGTCTAGCTTAGCCTTCGTCCTCTTACGCGTGCTGCGGAAGTCTGAAAAACTACGAGTTCGGCGAGGATGATTACGTGATGGCTGTGTGCAAAGCTAGCCCGCTAGCAAGCTGAGCTAATGTTCATGATGAACAGTAGCCTGGTCGTCATGGTAACTGGCTGCTTAAAGAAATCTAAGACAATGAGGATGAAATACAAGATCAAGCCACAAGTCTAGCTTACTAGCGGTTAGTTAACTGGCTAGCTGTGTTAGCTAATGTTAGTGTTATTAGTTTATCTGGCTTAGATTTCACTTCCTGACCTAAAAGTTCCACAGGACGTGAAAATTAGAAATAATTTCAGTTTCGAGTCACGAAGTTAGTTATGCGAAGTAAGTAATGTTATGTTACGTTCTGTTAGCGATGCATTTCTAGTTGTTTTAGCTCCACGTGACAGGTTCATTATTTATAAGTTAGATTTTTACAGGTTTCTATGGTAACATGTAAGTTAGGCTTATTATTTATTGGGATTCGCTGGAAGCTGTGACAGTAAAACGTTTCTGTAGAAATCTGCGAAACTGTAACTTACGAAGACGAGCTCTCGAGCTAAAAGTACCACGAGCATATCGCTTACGTTAGCATGTTTAACTAGCTAGCTAATCTTTGTAGCATTTTATCTAATCGTGAAGACATCATCTCGCTTCTTCTGTTACATAACCAGGAAAATACGTCAATACGTCGATCAACGTCAAGCCACCGTTGTTCAGACGTGTAGAGTAACATTAACACAGAAAGAAATGAAAGAATAAACAAAAAGTGAAAGTAAAGTGAGCGAGAGCTAAAGTACGAAAGTCAGTCTGAGTTGCTTCTTAAGATCAAATGATAACCGTAAATATCTTACACTTTAGATTATTGTATCTTACGCGTATTTTATCCTCACAGGCCTAATCATCTATTGCTAATTCTTCTGTGTTTGGTGTGTATTGCGTTTTTATATAACGATTTAATAAAACCTTTCGCTTTTTGTTGTTTGTTTGATTTAGAAAGCTACAGTAACACATCAGACTAATTCAATCAGAACGATTTAATAAATTATTTCTATAAAGATTTACTCAATAAATACACCGCGTCCTACAGGCTTCCGTAGATCCGCTTGATGACATCACCTTCGTCCTTCTTCAGGATTCCCTTCTCGATGTAGGTGTCCACCTGCTGGTCCATGAAGTCCTTCAGCTTGGACAGATCGTAATCTGAAAACAAAAACGAACAAATGAGAAAGTTCCAGTCGTTTTCTTGTTAATCTGAATCTCTGTGATTGATGAACTGAAGATCGACGTGTTCACTGTGAAGCTGGACTTTTACACTGGAATGTAGCTAACAAATAATGTAAGCTTATAGCTTCCACTTTAGCATTCTGAAAATAATAATTCCATAACTGGCTAAATTTCATTTTTATTGGATTTCCAGCTGCACATACACACACACACACACACACATTTTGTGAGGACCTTCCACTGTCAGATATTATTGTCCTTCTGGGGACATTTGGTCCTTGCCAAGAAAAAAAGAACAGATATGCAGAACTGCTTCAATCAGCTTAATATACACTCTCTCACACACACACAGACATTTATGCACACACACTATCATACAAACTCACACTATCATACACACACGCACGCATGCACACATACACACACACACTATCATAAACACACACAAGCACGCACACATACACACACTATCATACACACACAAGCACGCACACTATCAAACACACACGTACACACACACAAGCACGCACACACACACACATATCCGGCATTAGCCAAATTACTTCCTTCCATCTGTCTCTTTGGATACTGTGTGTGGGAGGCAAAAGGGATATAGAGAAAAAGAGAGAGATGGAAGCAGACAAGGAATGTTCATCTCTTCATCTCTCCTGCCTTTTTATCATCTGTCCCTTTTTTATCTTTCTCTCTATCTCTTGTCATCTCTCCTTACTCCTAACTTTTGTGTAATCCTCATCTTCATCTCTCTCTCTTTGTCCCTCTTTTCTTTTTTCATTTCTCTCCATCCTACTTTCCATCTATTGCTCTCCATCCCTCTTGTCTCTTTCTGACCATCTACTGACTACGCTACGCTCTACATCATCCATCCCTCCATCAATCTCCTTTGTTCTCTCTCTCTCCCTCCCGCTGTTCTCTTTCTCCCTCACTATGTTCTCTCTCTGTCTCTCTCTCCTGCTCTGTTTTCTCTCTCTATCCCTCCGTCTGTTCCCCGCTCTCTCTCCCGCTCTGTCCCTCCCGTTCTCTCTCTTTCCCTCTGTTCTCTCTCTCTCTCTCTCTCTTCAGGCTGATGATGTGATTCAGGTTTTATTCTTTGTTCTTTCTTATGTTTATTGTGTCTTGTTCTGTGTATTTAATTGGATCCCTCCTTCATCAAACCCCATCAGCAGTAGAGTTCTGTGTAAACACTCCTGTGGTTCTAGCTGTAAGCTTTTACAGTATAAATGAGAAGTGACGTGAGTGTGACACACACACTTACAGAGCGCCGAGCGGATGAAGAAGCTCCTCTGTGTTCAAAACAAAAGCTCTGCATTTCTACAATCAGCCTCAGTTCATTAAGCCTCATGAATATGAATGAGCTACTCGGTACAAAGCGGCCAATCGTCTCCTCCGCTGGCCCGCGCTCATCAGAATCACAAATCCACTCGCACAAAAGACTGTCTAATGATCGAGAACCAGGCGGAACATCAGAGGAACGCTATTCAGTCCCGCTGTTTCACAGAGACCGAGTCTGTGTCACAACGAATAAGAGGAATAAAGGAATCATTTTAATCCTGACTGTATGTTATTGAATGGTTACAGTCTGATGGGCAGTGTGTGTGTGTGTGCATGTGCGTGTGTGTGTGTTTGTGAGTGTGTGTGAGAGAGCGTGTGTGTGTGCATGTGCGTGTGTGTGTGTGTTTGTGAGTGTGTGTGTGTGTGTGAGTGTGTGCGAGTGTGTGCGAGTGTGTGTGTGTGAGTGTGTGTGAGTGTGTGTGTGTGAGTGTTTGTGAGAGTGTGTGTGAGTGTGTGTGTGTGCATGTGCGTGTGTGTGAGTGTTTGTGAGTGTGTGTGTGTGAGAGTGTGTGTGAGTGTGTGTGTGTGTGCATGTGCGTGTGTGTGAGTGTGTGTGAGTGTTTGTGAGTGTGTGTGTGTGTGTGTGTGTGTGTGTGAGTGTGTGTGTGAAAGTGTGTGTGAGAGTGTGTGTGAGTGTGTGTGTGTGTGCATGTGCGTGTGTGTGAGTGTGTGTGAGTGTTTGTGAGTGTGTGTGTGTGAGTGTGTGTGTGTGTGCGTGTGTGTGAGTGTTTGTGAGTGTGTGTGTGTGAGAGTGTGTGTGTGTGTGTGCATGTGCGTGAGTGTGTGTGAGTGTTTGTGAGTGTGTGTGTGTGAGTGTGTGTGTGTGTGTGTGTGTGTGAGTGTGTGTGTGTGTGTGCGCTCTCCTCTCAGACTCATCAGATCATAAACTCCAGGAAATAAAACTCTGTGAACTGAGATGTGGAGAAAATGATCCAGATCTTCTGAAACGTTTCAGGATAAAGACGTAAATGACACGAGATCGAGCAGTGCAAAGACAAGGAGCGGTTATAAGGTGTGTGTAAGGTGTGTGTAATCTATTTAGTTAGTTAGTTTATCAAAGTAACATCCAGAACTAACTAACTAACTCATTTATCTAGTTAATTTACACAATAATTAGCTGTTCAATTTAAAAGGTGTAACTGGTATTTAGGAGGCTGATGTAGACCTGTTCACCTTGTGTGTGTTTGTGTGTGTGTGTGTGTGTTTGATCTCAGAGCTCACCTTCTTTGTTCTCATCTTTATTGTGTTTTTTGAGCCACTCGATGTTCTTCCTGATCGCCTCCAGATACGACTCTGACTTTCCTGCGTGACCTGGACAGAGACGGAGGCGTCGCAGGACAACACACATTAAATTGGATTATGTAAGTATGTGTGTGTGTGTAACAGTTTTATTACTCAGATGTCCTAGATTTGTTCTGATCAGTCTGTACACAGATCGGATATTAAAAATACACACACACACAAAAAAACAGTGTCCCAGTCTGGTGGGTTTTTTTTTTGAGGACACAGTTGGACTTCCTGTCATTTATTATCACGACTTAAACATGGATGGAATTTATGCAGGTGGCATCTGACTGAAATAGTTTATTTGCAGCAGTTTGGTGATTATATAAACACACATACACACACACACACACACACACACACATATATATACTCTGTGTTTATTCCTTATTTATAGACATGTTGTGTGTAACAGACGTTTTGGCCCAGAACTCGTCCGCTACTGAAGCTGACCTACATTTCATTTACAACAGGAAGCATCGCCATGGTAACCAGGCTACATTTTTTTTTCATTGATTGTCCTCTGATTTTATTTTTCTACAAATATTTAGCAAATATTGTCTGAAAGTAGAAGGTTTTGTAATAAAAATATTACATTATTAGATCTTTGTGCAAAAATGGTTGAATTTTTCGAAGCTCTGATTAATAAACATTAAATGTGTTGAGATTTACTCGGCTCTGACTCTCACCGTTCTCCACCGGTGCTCGCTCCTCTTTGGTTGAGTCCTTCAGGTTCTCATATTCCCTCAGCATTTTGGCGGTTTCCTCTTTCGTTTTGTCGTCCTCGTCTGTCGCAGTTCAAACACAGGGTTATGTCACATACAGCAGCAAACGAAACTTAATGAACTGAATATAAGACAATAACAATCAGCTCGGGAAATTGTCTTGGCATAAGATTTGATTTTCTCAACAAAATAAGATGTTGCAAAATTACTGGCACCCCTGAATTTAGTAGCAAAATAATGGAACATAATCATAACAGCTGCTTTCATAACCCCTCTTTACCAAGGGTGCCAACATTTATGTGATATTAAAACGTTGATGATGTATAAGGCATAAGATTGAAAACAGAATTCATGAAGCGCTCAATAATTAGATTTGAGTCACACACTTGTGTGTGTGTTTGTGTGTGTATGTGTGCGAGTGTGTGTGTGTGGCCTGTTAGTGAGTGTTGTGTTTTTAATTACAGCCTGTAGGGGGCGTGCTGCTGATGGGACCCAGAGCTTTCCCCAGCTTGTTCCTGGTTTGTGCAGCGATCATGTTGTCCAGATTCTCTGTATGAAGCAAAATAATAATTAGAATGTTAGCAGGAAACTGGAGGCTAATTTTGGGTTTAATAGTTTTGATGAAGCGACACACTGGAAATAAAAGCAGAGTTTATAACGAAAAGAGAGCGGATTTGTTTTTCTTACAAATAAAATAATTTGGAAGAAAATTAAAGGTACGCAACCTCAGATTTAAGGTAAATAAACACATGCTTCATGTTTATGCCCACTGTTTACTTATTTAATGCAGTGTATTAAAGCTACACTTTAATGTAGCTTCAATCTTATGTAGCTAATACCCCAGACATATGTAGCTAATACCCCAGACATATGTAGCTAATACCACAGATTTCTGTAGCTAATACCCCAGACATATGTAGCTAATACCCCAGACTTATGTAGCTAATACCCCAGACTTATGTAGCTAATACCCCAGACATATGTAGCTAATACCCCAGACTTATGTAGCTAATACCCCAGACTTATGTAGCTAATACCCCAGACATATGTAGCTAATACCCCAGACTTATGTAGCTAATACCCCAGACTTATGTAGCTAATACCCCAGACATATGTAGCTAATACCCCAGACTTATGTAGCTAATACCACAGACATATGTAGCTAATACCACAGATTTCTGTAGCTAATACCCCAGACTTATGTAGCTAATACCCCAGACATATATAGCTAATACCCCAGACTTATGTAGCTAACACCACAGATTTATGCAGTTAACACCTCAGACTTATGTAGTTAACACCTCAGACTTATGTAGCTAACACCACAGACTTATTTAGCTAATACCCCAGACTTATGTAGCTAATACCCCAGACATATGTAGCTAATACCCCAGACTTATGTAGCTAATACCCCAGACTTATGTAGCTAACACCACAGAATTATGTAGCTAACACCACAGACTTATTTAGCTAATACCCCAGACTTATGTAGCTAATACCCCAGACATATGTAGCTAATACCCCAGACTTATGTAGCTAATACCCCAGACTTATGTAGCTAACACCACAGACTTATGTAGCTAATACCCCAGACTTATGTAGCTAATAGAAACATGAGAACTGCAGCAAGAACGATGAACTGAAAGAACTTCACTGGAAACTCACACTGAGTTTCTCCGCTTGTTTCTCAGCTGACTAGCTAGCAAAAAAAAATTAAATAGCTAACGAATTAATAAACTAACTAAATATCTGACCTAGCATTAGAAATGAAATTAGAAAACTTATAGCCAATTATGTAACAAACTAATTAACTAACAAGTGATCTCATTAACTATAACTAGCATGCTGGAAAACTAATTAGCATGCTAACTACCTAACGCTAAATATGTAAATTCCAAATTTCCAAAACACAAGAAATTAAATGTTATATTTTTTATTACATTTAACAATATTGTGACTCATCTTTATGAGATCCCAGCAGTGCATTCTGGGTAATGTCTGGCTAATAAGTGACATCAAATTAAATTAATCTAATTTACTTTACTTCAGTGGAAACAGAGGCAGGAAGTCACACAGGACTGAAGACAGCAGCAT
>NC_083468.1:27456663-27464163 GCF_030014155.1 Tachysurus vachellii
TGTGTTGTGTTGTATGTTATAGTGTGCTGTGTTGTATGTTATAGTGTGCTGTGTTGTGTTGTATGTTATAGTGTGCTGTGGTGTGTGTTGTGTTGTATGTTATAGTGTACTGTGTTGTATGTTATAGTGTGCTATGTTGTATGTTATAGTGTGCTGTGGTGTGTGTTGTGTTGTATGTTATAGTGTACTGTGTTGTGTTGTATGTTATAGTGTGCTGTGGTGTGTGTTGTGTTGTATGTTATAGTGTACTGTGTTGTGTTGTATGTTATAGTGTGCTGTATTGTGTTGTATGTTATAGTGTGCTGTGTTGTGTTGTATGTTATAGTGTGCTGTGTTGTATGATATTGTGTACTGTGTTGTGTTGTATGTTATAGTGTACTGTGTTGTGTTGTGTTGTTGTATCAGTGATATTTATGTGTGTCACACAGGTCTGTATTTACAGATATTTGTAGTTTTCCCCACTTTACTGTGTGTGTTGTGTTACTCTGTCTAGTGTTTGGGTAAATTGCCATTTCTGGGTTTAGTTTTTGGTCTTTATTTAATTTTCTTTAGTATTTGTTCTTTACACTTTGTGTGTTTGTAGTTTGTATCTCACTAGTGTTGTTTGTGTTGTTAATGTTTTTTTAGTTGGTATTTGACTTTCATGCCCCAGGTGTTGATGTGTACCTGAGTGTTTCAGACGTTACCTCTGTACTTGTTGTCGATGCCGTTCTTGGTGGTGTCGTAGTCGTCTGATAGCCTCCTGTTCTTAGTGGAATCGCCATCGTTGTCTCTGGAGTCTGATTTTGGCGTTTCGTTGTTCAGCTCTCGCGACTTCTCGGCCAGAGACTTCAGCAGTGTGATGTCATCGTCGTCTGGACGCAACTCAGACGTCTGCGTGGGCTTCGACTCTGAAATTGAAGTGACAGATAAATACAGCTGAAGATTTCTGATCTGATCAGTGGGACGTGCCGAGTGAACTGTAGGAGTTTATCATCACTGACTTACTCTCACTGTCCACTTCTGCAATCTGTACAGAAAAGAAAATAAACACAAAATAAATCAGGAAAATCTGATTAAACATGATTTAAACATTAATAAACAACAACAACAACCACAATACTACTATTAACAATAATAATAATAATAATAATAATAAAACAATACATTAAAATCAAATTAAAGTGAGAAAAAAAATACTGAAGGATAAAACAGCTACAGCACGATAGAGTTTATCTTCTGAAATATTATAGGATCACACACACACACACACACACAAACTCACACACACACTCTCTCTCTCATATACACACAAACACACAAACTCACACTCAGACTCACACACACACACACACTCACACACACACACACTCACACCCACACTCTCACACACACTCTCACACACTCTCACACATTCCCACACATTCACACACACACTCAGACATACTCACACACTCACACTCAGACTCACACACACACACACACTCAGACCCACACTCACACTCACACACACATGAATGGTACCTGCTGCTGTAGTGGTCTCTCCTCTGTTAGCTGCCTGTCATACTCTGCTTTATCTGCATTAGGATGTGAACACACACAGACACACACACACACACACACACACACACACACACACACGAAAACCCAAGTGATTTATTTCTGCTTACTTTGCTACATGTCTGTGTGTTATTTGAGTTATTTGAGTTATCTGAGCGGAAATAATCTGAGCCATGCTTTATTGTCTGTGTGAATTTTCTGAGTTTAATTCTGGATCTGAGGTCTGAGTCATCGCGGTTATCGGACCTGCAGCTTCAGTGCGAGGAGCTTGAGGAGTAATCTGATTACAGGCTAAACCATTCAACCACCATGGAAATAGAGCGCTAGCCGCACACAACACACACACAACGTTACACACACAATGTGACACACAACATTTTGTAAAAATTCACTCAGTTCTCAGGAATAAAGAAAACATCCTTCATCCGTAGTTTACAGCCGGAGAAACACTGATGTGACGTTTAATCTTCTAACTGCTTCACAAACTGTTCAAGAGATTCATGTGTCATCTACAGAAACTCTTATTAATCATATGTTCAAGTTTATTTATTAAAGATATCATTTGAAACAGTTTTGTCAAATCATTTATGACATTTCTACTGTTTAACAAGTCATTCATTAAAGTCTTCTAGTTTTATTTTGTCCTTAATAAAGGTTTGATTGTGAGATTTTAAACGACAGAGTTTTTAATGTCAGTAATAACAGAACAGACCACATACTGCTACATCATCAACTTTCTACTGTTTCACATCTAAAATCCCTGAAGATTTTAAAGCTCAATACTAAAACAAAATAAACACAAACATAAATAATAACAATAACAATAATAACAATAACAACAACAATAATAATAAATAATAATCACAACAACAATAATAATACAATAATAATACAACAACAATAATAATACAATAATAATACAACAACAATAATAATAATAACAACAACAAAACAACAACAACAAAACAACAACAACAACAACAACAACAACAACAACAATAATAATAATAATAATAATAATAATGGTGCTGTACCTTGGGGTGCAGATGCTGTAGGAAAGGCCTGTGTTTGGTATAAAAGTGCAGTTGTGATGGATAAGAAAAGAAAAACCGCCACTGTGTTCATCCTCACCGTCTTCATCATCCTCATCATCCTCACCATCATCCTCATCCTCGTGCCCCCGTTTCTGTAATGGCGGAGCGCGCGACGGTCAGTTTATAAAGCAGCGCGCGGATCAGCCTGTGCACGCGCGTGTGTGTATGTGTGTGTGTGAGAGAGAGAGAGAGAGAGAGAGAGAGAGAGAGAGAGAGAGAGAGAGAGAGAGAGAGAGAGAGACAGAGAGAGAGAGAGAGAGAGAGAGAGAGAGAGATGCACCTGCTCTTGCTGGGAGCAGAATAACGGGAGTAAACGGAGCGCTCGTGCGCAATATCCGCCTACGTGCAGGGGGTTGCCAGATTTAAACAGAACATACATTAGAGCTTTATAAATAAAACCCCACATCTGTCTCTGATGTGTGACCTTTAACTCTGTAGGAACATTAAGTGTGTACGATCTCTCTGCAGACAGGGGGCGCTGTGCACAGACACTCATAACTGTGATACATTCTGTAAATAATGTCTAATTAAAGTGAGATATAAGAATCAGATTTGGCTCTCAGACTGTTTTTACAGTAACAGGATGAAGATGTGTAGATGTTAAACACTGTACCTCATGGAACAAGACATATTAACTGTCTTAGCTAATTCACCTGGAGCTCTTTACTGTAACACAAAACAATCCACTCTGTCATCCACATTAACCTGCTCTGTGTGCGCAAAATTATATGCTCTGGCAACCCGAAATGACCTGCGTCACACCTACAGTCAATATCAGATCCAGCAGCTTGATGAACGTCCAGATGACACACACACACACACACACATCACACACAAACACATCACACACACATCAATCATACACACACATCAATCACACACACAGACACACACACCAATCACACACATCATGCGTCACACATAGTCAATATCAGATCCAGCAGCTTAATGAACATCCAGATGACACACACACACACACATTACACACACACACACCATGCGTCACACGTAGAGTCAATATCAGATCCAGCAGCTTAATGAACGTCCAGATGACACAGACACATCACACATCACACACAAACACATCACACACATATCAATCATACACACACACATCAATCACACACACACACACACACACATCACACACAAACACATCACACACACATCAATCATACACACACATCAATCACACACACAGACACACACACCAATCACACACATCATGCGTCACACATAGTCAATATCAGATCCAGCAGCTTAATGAACATCCAGATGACACACACACACACACATTACACACACACACACCATGCGTCACACGTAGAGTCAATATCAGATCCAGCAGCTTAATGAACGTCCAGATGACACAGACACATCACACACACAAACACACACATCACACACACATACAAACACACACACACACATCAATCACACACACACACATACACTCATACACACACACACACACATTACACACACACACCATGCGTCACACGTAGAGTCAATATCAGATCCAGCAGCTTAATGAACGTCCAGATGACACAGACACATCACACACACAAACACACACATCACACACACATACAAACACACACACACATCAATCACACACACGCATACACTCATACACACACACATAAACACACACACACACACTCACTTTTTGGTGTGTATTTTCAGTAACATACACATGATGTTTTATTCTCTTTTTTATTATTTATATCATGTCTTACTCTCATACTCCATGTCTTATTATGTTTGTTTAGACTTAGATTCATTTTTTGGTCTTTTTTATTAAGAAGTCATTGAGTTTTCCATAGAACCTGGACGAGGTGCTCACCAATGTGCTCGTGCTGCCCCCTGGTGGCGGAATTCTGCACTTATAGAACTTACAGAAAAGACAAAGAAAGCAGAACAGAAACTCTGTCATTCCTTTAACTGAATCCAGATAAAAAACGACTTTTAGAACATTTAAAAAAAGCATCAACATAAATTCTACTTTTTCTTATTATTCTACAGATATTTATATATTTATTTAATGTTTGATTTTTTTTTATCTAAACTTTCTGCTCTTTTCTATTTTTAACATTAATAAGTAGTTTATTATGGAAGAGACTGGATTCACCAAGAGCTGAAATATTACACCAAGAAAATGTAGATTAAATAAATGTGTTTATTATTAAGTGTAAAATGTAAGTAAATGTCTAAATGTCTCTTTCCTGGTCTTTATTGACTTTACTACAGCCAGCATGTCCATGACAAGGTTAATTTCTCTAGTGTGTGTGTGTGTGTGTGTCTGTGTGTATATGTATGTGTGTGTGTGTGTGTGTGTATATTAAGCACTTTTACTCTTTTTAAGCAAAGAACCTTAACTTTCTCACGCTGCGCGCGTGGCACCGTTACTATGGTTACACACACTTCCTGCAGCTCTGTTTCTACAAATGTACTATTTTTTTAAAAAAATTATTACATGAATCAATAAATCATAATAGTGGTCTGTCACTCTTTATAGACCATGTCCAATTGTCTAATTGTAAATAATGAAATGTATTTGTTTGTTTCTGACATGTTTCTAATTTGCATAAAACCACAATACATTTGCATAAAACCACAATATATTTGCATATATAATTACAAACTTATTAACTATGGGGAATCAGAGCTCTTATTTTGACACGCGAACACACACACACACACACACACACACACACGCGATCGCTCACTCGATGATCAGCAGGCTACACACACTTCGGTAGTTAAATATAACACAGATTTACACTTTAGTTAGTAATCCGTGATGATGATGATGATGATGAAGATGAAGATGTCCAGATGTGTGAGCAGTTTCATGTGCAGGATGAAATCAGCTCCAGCGCCGCTGTTCTGCAGGTGAAGTGACTTTAAAATGCACTTTATTACACAAAGTCCTTCACACACACCGTTTCTCTTCCACTTTTACACACACACACACACACACACACACACACACACTGTTCCTGGCTTTAATTCTAACAGGTTCACACACTGCACTGGATTAATAACTACACAGAGTTACTGGGGGAAAGATCACTGTGGGTGTCAACAAACAACGGGTCAAGGTCACGTGGTGCAGTGAGTTGTGACGTCATACTGTTTTCCCCCCAATCACATCTGGGTGATTTTAGACTTCTCTCGATTGTAATTACAAAGTTCTCTGAAGTCGTCTTTATTGTAATGATCCTGGTTTGGTCTCTAATTCACACAGAGCTTTTCTCTTTACAGATAAAAACCATGATGTGTAAATAGAAATCCTTCCATCGACTTTTTTTTTGCTATTAAATTTTTCTTTTTTTCATTTTTCTCCTTTTTTCTGAATAACAAATGATAACAAATAACAAACAAGTACAATGGCATAGTATTCAAATCTTAAACAGTAATATAACATAAAAGGAAAGAAAAATAAAATACAAAAATGTAAAAAAACAAACAATACAATTAATTAAACAGAGAAATTAACAGCTTTGTAAAAGTTCGTCGTGTTTATAGATTTTCGGCTTGTGAGACCTTTTAATGTTTTTCGTTTCCAGCTTAAAATGGCTAATGTTTGCTTTCCTTTCAGACCACTTACATTTATAGATATGAAACTTTTCAAATAAAATAAAAAGTTTTAAAATAGAAATATGGCTTTTGGCCATTTTATTTTCATCATAAAAAAACCTAACATCTTTTGTCTGTATATTAATTTTTGTCCCATATAATGATTGAAAAAAATGATCGACATCAAAACAAAAAAAATCGAGTGTACGTACAATAAAAAAGGTGCACAGCAGCTTCTGTGTTTAAATTACAGTATGTAGAAGAATCTGACATCCCATCTGAGCTCCTACCCTGCTGTGTTAAGAGACTTGTGCTCTTTAAGTAAGCTCTTTTTTCCCCCCAGAATGCAGCACTCGCAGCAGGACAGACCTGCCCCCTTTCGCCCTGAGACCTCGATGGCCAAGACGCTGATGGACATCGGGGCACGGAGGATTTTCTCTGAGGAACACGACCTGTTTAGACACAACGTCCGGCGGTTCTTTAAGGAGGAAGTGGTTCCTTATCACAGGGAGTGAGTGCAGAGACACATTACTGTCACACACTGGGTCTAAAGGTGGATGTTTATGGAGGAACAGAGAAAAATGTAACAGGAGTGTAATGTTGTAGCTGTGTAACACTGTCTGTGTAACTGTGTAACGATGTGACTGTAACTGTGTAAAAGTTTAATTGTGTAACCGTGCGACCCTGTAACAGTGTAAATGTGTGACTGTGTAACCTTATAACCGTGTGACAGAGTAACCGTGTGACAGTGTGACAGAGTAACCGTGTGACAGAGTAACTGTGTGACAGAGTAACCGTGTGACAGTGTGACAGAGTAACCGTGTGACAGAGTAACCGTGTGACAGAGTAACTGTGTGACAGTGTGACAGAGTAACTGTGTGACAGAGTAACTGTGTGACAGAGTAACTGTGTGACAGAGTAACCGTGTGACAGTGTGACAGAGTAACCGTGTGACAGAGTAACCGTGTGACAGAGTAACTGTGTGACAGAGTAACCGTGTGACAGTGTGACAGAGTAACTGTGTGACAGAGTAACTGTGTGACAGAGTAACTGTGTGACAGAGTAACCGTGTGACAGTGTAACCTCGTGACAGAGTAACCTCGTGACAGAGTAACCTCGTGACAGTGTAACCGCGTGACTGTGTAATGCAGGTCTGCATAAACCCTATACATCACTATACAAATCACATACAAGGTTTTGAAACAAAAAATTATTACCTACTTTTTATGGACATTTTAGTTGCTAGCTGTGTGTGTGTGCATTTACAGGTGGGAGAAAGCAGGTG
>NC_083468.1:27471663-27484163 GCF_030014155.1 Tachysurus vachellii
CAACCAAACTTGCTTCGCGACCTCTGTTTTCTTCCGACGAAGAATAAAAAAATCAAACGTTTTATCAAACACATTTTTTATTGATATCGATCACGTGTCTATCGCAATATATATCGTTATCGTTTTATCACCCAGCCCTAGTCTGATGTTTGAGTAACAGCATCATGTCCTAAAAGGGCTCAACAGTCACCTTTAAAACTGTTGTGTCTGCAGTCAGATAAATAATAACACGACACCATCGCTTGCGGTGCAACTCAGTTATTTCCTATTTACTGAACCGGAACTGAATGCAAAAAAATACATCATTATATAGATCACCACTAGGGGGCAGGCTTATCACAAAACTATGACTCGCGTTATATAGTACATACATTACACTTTCCTCCCCCACTAGATTAATTATACTGAGAAACATGAAACACAAAACCAAAACGTACTGCATTACATCAACAGGTACTCTAACAAAATGTTTCTAATTTAACATAGCTACAAATCAAGCCTTTGAGGAGGTTTTCTACATCTCTCAGGATAACGTCTCTGTAAGCCTAGGTGAGATTCAGGTGCAGGTGCAGGCGCAACCGGCATTGTGACATCTGGTTCATCTTCATGCGACTCAGATTCATTCACGTTAACTGATGTAGGCGGGGCAGTGTCGACAGCATTGTTGTCCTTGGCATGCGAATCAGGGGCAGGTAAAGGTGAGGATTTTGTCTGGCGATCCACCAACTGATCTACATGGCGTCTCCAAGTATTTTCTCCAACCTTCACTGTGTACGTCAAGGGTCCCGTTCTGGTGGTGATAGTACCTGGTTGCCACTTTTCCAGTCTGTAGTCGCGTGCTAAGACCTCTTGTCCAACTCGGAAATTTCTTGTAGGTCTGTCCTTTATCTGCTCAAATTGTTTATTTTCCACGTCACGTCGAACATTTGGTCTGATGAGATCCAAGCGAGATCTTAAGTTTCTTTTAAGGAACATCATCGCTGGTGTTTGGCCTGTCGTGGCGTGTGCTGCATTCCTGTACATGAAAAGAAAGTTGTCTATTTTGTGTTGTAGCGAAATGCTGTCATTGTCCATTGCTTTTATTGCTTTCTTGAAAGTCTGCACAAACCTTTCCGCCAAGCCATTAGTGGCAGGATGGTATGGCGCAGAAGTGATGTGTTTGACTCCATTCAGCTTCATGAATTTCCGAAACTCGTCTGAGACGAACTGTCGTCCATTATCTGTGCATATCTGCTCTGGCAACCCATTCCTGGAGAATATTGTTCTCAATACCGAAACAGTGTTTTCAGATGTGGTTGTCTTCATCGGAACAACTTCAGGCCATTTAGAATGTGCGTCCACGGCGATCAAGAACATGGAGTCCCTAAATGGTCCAGCAAAGTCAACGTGCACTCGTTGCCATGGTGTTGACGGCCATTCCCAGGGATGCAAAGGAGCTAATGGTGGAGAGTTCTGGGTCCGTTGACATCCAGGACAAGCCTTTGCCAGATCCTCAATCTGCTTGTCGATTCCCGGCCACCACATATAACTACGTGCAAGATTCTTCATTTTTACTGTGCCCAAATGCCCTTCATGTAACGTGTCCAACATCTTACTACGCAATTTGGAGGGAACGACAACTCTTAATCCACACATCAGCGTTCCTTGACACACAGAAAGCTGTTCTCTTCTCGCTGAGAATGCTGGATACAGTGAGTTGCCGTGTGCTGGCCACCCGAGAACTGTGATGTCATAGACTTTGGACAATGTGGGGTCATTACGGGTTTCTTTCTGAATAGTGGCATTTGTTACAGGTAACTGACTCACAATTGTGGTGTGAAACACGTCAGCTGGATCCACACTATGTGACTCGTCTGTTGACTTCAGAGGCAGACGTGACAAGCCATCCGCGTTACCATGTAGTTTGGTGCCTTTGTACTCAATATCATATTGGTGAGCACCCAAGAAGAGTGACCAACGCTGCAGCCTAGCTGAGGCCATCGCTGAGACACCCCTCCGCACATTAAAGATCGAGACCAAGGGCTGATGGTCCGTGATCAGGGTGAATCTTTGACCATACAGGTAATGGTGGAACTTTTTTACACCCCACACAAGGCTAAGTGCTTCTCTGTCTATTTGTGCGTAGTTACGTTCTGCTGCCGTTAGTGATCTCGATGCAAAGGCTATCGGTTTTTCTGTGCCTTCTGGAAACTTGTGTGACAGCACAGCGCCAATTCCATACGGCGATGCGTCACATGCCAGCCTGATGGGTATGGATGGATCGAAATGAGTCAGCACTATATCAGAAGTTATGAGCAACTTGGTCTTCTGAAAAGCTTGTTCGCAACTGTCTGACCATTTCCACTGTGTTCTTGTTTGCAACAGTGTATTCAATGGGTGTAGCACGGTCGAGAGGTTTGGAAGAAATTTGTGATAATAGTTCACAAGTCCGAGATATGATCGGAGTTGAGACACATTCTGTGGGTGTGGTGCATTTAACACAGCTTCGATTTTGTCCTGTGACTTGTGTAGACCATCTTTGTCTATCACATGACCACAATAAGAAATCCGAGACTTGAAGAACTCACATTTCTCTTTGTTAGCTCTTAGTCCATACTCACACAGTCGAGTCAGCACACGTTGTAAGTTTTGGAGGTGATCTGCATCGTCCTTCCCTGTTACAATGATATCGTCCAGGTAACACTGCGTTCCTGGAATACCCTGCAGCACCTGGTCCATCGCTCTCTCGATGTGCCCCTTTTTATGGCATCTTCTACACTCTTTATCCTTGAACCAGCAGTCATTTGCATCATGAGACATTTTTCCACAGCGATAGCATTTCTGTTTTCTTTCCGATTTCAGTGCCAGTTTATTTGTTGCACATTCTATTGATTTTTGTTGCAATTCTAATGCATCTTTTGCTGCAGTCTCCATGGATATTGCAATGTTCAATGCACGATCGAGCGTCAAATCTTTTTCTGTCAGCAGTCTTTTTTGTGTACTTTCATTATGCATACCACAAACAAGTCTGTCTCTTAATGCATCTGCCAGCCCAGCTCCGAACTGACAATGCTCTGACAATCGGCGTAACTCAGCTATGTATTCGGAAACACTTTCTCCTTTAGCTTGGTTCCGCTTGTGGAATCTGAATCTTTCCGCAATTAGTAAAGGTTTGGGGCTCAAATGTTCATTTAAAATGTCCACTACTTGCTGGAACGATTTATCCGCTGGCCTTTCAGGGGTTAACAGACTACGAAGTAGTCCATAAGTTTCCGCTCCCATCACGCTCAGCAAAACAGCCACTTTCTTATCATTCTCAATGTCATTGGCCTCACAGTATAGCTCCACCCTTTCCACATAAGTTCCCCAATCCTCAGCATTACTATCAAATGCGGTGATAGTTCCAATCATTGACATTTTCGCTGGTTTGCAGTTTCACATGAGACATTAATTGGCTTCTCTTTCTGTTCAATGTAACTCACGCGCTCTTATCATGAATATTCCTTTCCGTTTCCAGACCATTCAGGTCTTTTTGTTGCATCCGTGTTTGTCGGTCCGAAAACTCGTCGCCAATTCTGTTGTGTCTGCAGTCAGATAAATAATAACACGACACCATCGCTTGCGGTGCAACTCAGTTATTTCCTATTTACTGAACCGGAACTGAATGCAAAAAAATACATCATTATATAGATCACCACTAGGGGGCAGGCTTATCACAAAACTATGACTCGCGTTATATAGTACATACATTACAAAAACCATTTAAACTTGGAAATAATAAAATTTATACTAATTTTCTGTTACGTTGCTGTTTGTGTTCAGTGTTTTTATACGTAAATAAATGGACATTTATGTGACGACTCGCTCGATGCTGCAGCTCCGTTAACACCGACACTGACTAACACTGAAAAACTCTTCACTTTAAACATAATAAAGTTTCTGATGTAAAGTTTAAGAGTTTGATTTGAACAGCAGTGTTTTTATACATTATTTTTATACAGATTATGTGTTCAGGGTGTCAGAGCACATTTATCACAATTATCTGGGGTTCACATCAGATTAGGAAGAAAAATTGGACTGAGGTTGCCAGATCTTTCTTGAGTTGATACTCCAGAGATTTTTCAGACACTGATCACGTCTGGGAGTGAAAATCCTCTAATGTCTGAACAGTGTTGAAGTGTGTAGTTACGTCTAAACACTGAATAAATACTGCTGTCTTTACTCTCAATACACCTCCAAATCTTTCAAGTGCCCTAGAAAGTGTACACTTCCTCACTGTTTGAGCATTAAAACCTAAAGATAACTTATATCTGAAGAACTGAAATATTTTGTATTAAAATAAAATAAAATAATACAGTGTGAATTTGTAATCTTTATAAATAACAAAGCGTTTAACATTATTATGTAGCTAGATAAGCTTTCTAATTTTAAGTGCAATTATAGTACTATAATAACACACACACAGGCATCCAGATTAATGTATTTTATTGATCACCAATTGGACAGAAACAAAGCTCAGAGACTTTTAAGTCTTTCGTTAAAGTATTTAGCTCCATTTTGTAGATTTCCACACAACTCTGCCATCGTTCTGCACATCCAGTCTGCCGTCATTCCTCAGAGTCAAGCGGCAACATTTGGCGTTGGGCTTGTGGGTGTTGGTGTGCCACATGGGTTTGTCATCTGTGTACATGACACAGTTGCAGTCTCCCTGCATGATCAGCCTTTTGGCGTCGGGGCGTCCAGCAGTGTTAGACGCCCAAACCGGCTTCCAGCCGTAGACCACAAAGTTCCCGTCCTCCTGAAACCAGACGAGCGTTATCTCAGTGAACAGCTGGTGAGTTAGTGCAGGTTATCTCTCTCTCTGAGCTTTTAAAGGATGTTACCTGAAAGACGGCCTTGTACTCTCCATTGTTGGATAACAGGAAGTCACCCTTCTGGAGCTCTTCGTCCATGGACAAGAAGTTCCTACTCATGGTTCTGGAAAAGAAAGAGGGTTAATGCAGCATGAAAACCACCAAAGAAACTCTCACATCTCGGTTCCTTCTAAATGTCTCCAGTCAACATGTCCGTATCTTATACAGGAAAATGGCTCAGAACCTCAAACTGCTTCTAACTCTTTCAGATTTCTCTCCAAAATCACTCTTTTAGCTCTATTTCAGTTTCAAAACCTCAATCTTAAGAAAATGAAATATTAATCTTCCCTGGTATTTTGTGTGGAGTTTAAAGTGCGATAGAAAGATTTCTGAAACATCATTTAAACTAATAGATAGATAGAAAGAAAGAAAGAAAGAAAGAAAGATAGATATATAGAAAGAAAGAAAGAAAGAAAGAAAGAAAGAAAGAAAGAAAGAAAGAAAGAACACTTCACCCCAGAATGCAGTGTGGTGTTTGTGATTGACGACCACATGTCAGCCGGCAGTTTATTTGAACAATGCCTATTGTTTATTGAACAAGTGTGGGACTCGTCCAAGTATGGTAAGAGAGGGAAGGGTGTATTCACATCACGCATGCGCTGTAGTCGATCATGTCAACTCGAACGATTCCATTTCACACCCCCTCCCATTTTTTAGTGACGGTGTACACAACAATAACATTATCCCTCGTTATTTTGTATTTGAATTATTATTGTTATTTAAACCACATAAAAAACAAATGGCTCTTTGTTTCTTTACTATATATATATATATGCATTTTTTTTCTTCAGTCCCTGATGCCCGCAAATTAGTTAAAATCTCCTGGAATCTAGAGCGAGCGAGCAAGAGCGCGCATGCGCGACAAACCTTGTAGCGCGCACGGGAGGGGGAACGAGAGACCTTGCGTGTGTGTGCGCTAGTGTGTGTCTCATTAAGCGCATGTAAGACAGAGAGCATCCTGATTGGTCTGTTTCGGTAAGTCAACCAATCAATTGTCAGTGTGGGCGGGGCTTTTATCTCTTCTCCCGAACCGAATTATGCAGTGTATCTAGAAACAGGAGCATCATCATGGCCCATGGCAGATTGACTGACACAGAGTGCTATGAGGTTGAGGTTTCTGGAAAGTTGCTCAAATCTGCGAAGCAAGCAGCACCAAAGTACAATGAAAGCTTGCAACAAAAGTAAAATACATAGGATGTGGAAATAGGCCTAGGCCTACATGTAGACTACCTTTGGCGTGTATGTAAATAGTTATTTTTATTAATTCATTGTTCGGTTATAGTTAGCTGTAATTCGGTATACAAGTAAAGTTTTTTTTATTTTGGGGGGCTTCGGAATACCTCCCTGAAAATACTTTTTGCAGGTTGGGATGTCCGAGAGAGGGAAGAGTGTATTCACATCACGCATGCGCAGTAGTCGATCATGTCAATTCAAATGATGACATGCAGTTTAATAAATACTTTTATGTCTCTAAAGAATTAAAATGTTCTCCGATCAGACAGGAAGTTTGTGTTCATCTTAATAATTAGGTTTATAGAGTTTTACTAACCTGCACAGTGATGACACGACCAGACGCAGCTGCCTGAAGATGATCTCGTGATTTGTGCTGTTTAATGATGGAGCAGTTTCACTTTTAACACTTTAACACGCATGCGTGAAATCATGACGTTCAGCATGTCCAGTAGCATTTGGATAATAAAGTATCTATCTATCTATCTATCTATCTATCTATCTATCTATCTATCTATCTATCCTGTACTCTGTAATATCCATCAGTTAAATACATACATTAATTTGCTTTATTTTACTTTGACATTAGTCACATATACTAATTTATAAGTAAACATATAAAATACAAATACATAATCTCTGTTTAAGCTGTTTATTTTTTGGAGTCTGTGTAAGAACTAGAATCAACGTGTCAAACATAAATAACTAATATATTCTTTTGCAGTCACAAATAAACTATATTGTACGGTACAAGACGCAGCGTATGTTGTTATTTTAGGCACTAATGTAAACACTAGACTTTACTGTTAGAGGTTTATCTATAAAATTGGTTTCATTTAGCACGTTTCACCCAGACTTTGTTCTCTCACACTAGACCACAGAGAGAACTGGTCATTCATTTATATAAAGGATGCTTATACACAACTTTTAGGTGCTTTTATACAGTAAATGTAAAGAATGAGAAATCTGACACAGCACAGCAAAAACAGCTCCTCTCAAACCCAATGCAGCACCTGGTGACCCCAACAGCATCCTGTCATAAATTACTGTGCTTTTGAAAACAGAAAGTTGCTATTCATGTTCTGAATGTTACAATAATAATTATTTAAATAGGCATGGTTTTGTCTTGATGGGCAAAATTGGGCCATATTTCATTCACTCACTCATCATCTACCGCTTATCCGAACTACCTCGGGTCACCGGGAGCCTGTGCCTATCTCAGGTGTCATCGGGCATCAAGGCAGGATACACCCTGGACGGACAGATAAGCTTTCTAATTTTAAGTGCAATTATAGTACTATAATAACACACACACACACACAGGCATCCAGATTAATGTATTTTATTGATCACCAATTGCACAGAAACAAAGCTCAGAGACTTTTAAGTCTTTTGTTACAGTATTTAGCTCCATTTTGTAGATTTCCACACAACAGCACCATCGTTCTCCACGAACAGTCTGCCGTCATTCCTCAGAGTCAAGCGGCAACGTTTGACGTTGGAATTGTGGGTGTTGGTGTGCCACAACACTGTGTCATCTGTGTACATGACACAGTTGCAGTCTTCCTGCATAATCAGCCTTTTGGCGTTGGTCTGTCCATTAGTGTTAGACGCCCAAACCGGCTTCCAGCCGTAGACCACAAAGTTCCCGTCCTCCTGAAACCAGACGAGCGTTATCTCAGTGAACAGCTGGTGAGTTAGTGCAGGTTATCTCTCTCTCTGAGCTTTTAAAGGATGTTACCTGAAAGATGGCCTTGTACTCTCCATTGTTGGATAACAGGAAGTCACCCTTCTGGAGCTCTTCGTCCATGGACAAGAAGTTCTTACTCATGGTTCTGGAAAAGAAAGAGAGTTAATGCAGCATGAAAACCACCAAAGAAACTCTCACATCTCGGTTCCTTCTAAAAGTCTCCAGTCAACATGTCCGTATCTTATACAGGAAAATGGCTCAGAACCTCAACCTGCTTCTAACTCTTTCAGATTTCTCTCCAAAATCACTCTTTTAGCTCTATTTCAGTTTCAAAACCTCAAACTTAAGAAAATTAAATATTAATCTTCCCTGGTATTTTGTGTGGAGATTAAAGTGCGATAGAAAGATTTCTGAAACATTTAAGATAGACAGATAGATAGATAGATGCATAGATAGATAGGACACTTCACCCCAGACTGCAGTTTAATTAATACATTTATGTCTCTAATGAATTAAAACACAGCAGCAACGTTAACGTTCTCCAATCAGACAGGAAGTTTGTGTTCATCTTAATAATTAGGTGTATAGAGTTTTACCAACCTGCACAGTGATGACACGACCAGACGCAGCTGCCTGAAGATGATCTGGTGATTTGTGGTGTTTCACGATGGAGCAGCAGTTTATATGTTCCCTTTTCCACTTTAACACGCATGCGTGAAATCATGACGTTTTTTGCACATTTTCTTTTTTTTTGCACATTTTCTTTTTTTGCACATTTTCTTTTTTTGCACATTTTCTTTTTTTGCACATTTTCAAATTGCATTGAGCAATTAGTGTGTGTGTTAGTATCGTGTCTCTAAAGACTTTAATGCCTTATTATAACAAGTTATAATTACTTAATCAAATATACTTGATCTTTATAGCTTCAGACTTTACTGTTGAGTTTCTAGAACGTATTCACAGCTCATTCACATTTATGTTACAGCCTTATTCCAAAATGTATTAAATTCATTATTTTCCTCACAATTCTACAAACAAAACCCCATAATAAAAGGAGAAAGATGTTTGTTTAAAATCTTTGCAGATCTATATAAAAAAAATCCCATGTACATAAGTATTCACAGCCTTTGCACAGTAATTTGTTGAAGCTTCTTTGTCAGCAATTAAAGCCTCAAGTCTTTTTGAGTACGATACTACAAGCTTGTCACACCTATTTTTGGACAGTTTCTCCCATTCTTCTTTGTAGGACCTCTCAAGCTCCATCAGGTTGGATTGGAACGTCGCTCTGGAGCAGGTTTTCATCAAGGATGTCTCTGTTCATTGTTGCATACATCATTCCCTTAATCCTGAATAGTCTCCCAGTTCCTGCCACTGAAAAACATCCCCACAGCATGAGGCTTCCACCACCATGCTTCACTGTAGGGGTGGTATTGGCCAGCTGATGAGAGGTGTCTGGATTCCTCCAGACATGACACTCGCTATTCAAGTCAAACATGGTCTGAGAGTCCTTCATCGTCTGAGGGTCTTCAGGTGTAGGCCAGATGGGCCATCATGTGCCTTTTACTGGCTTCAGTCTGGCAACTCTACCATACAGGCCTGATTGGTGGAGTGCTACAGAGAGGGTTCTCATCTCTCCACAGAGAAATTCTAGAGCTCTGTCAAAGTGACCATCGGGTTCTTGGTCACCGCCCTGACTGAGGGCCTTCTCCCCGATCGCTCAGTTTGGCCGTGTGACCCGCTTTAGGAAGAGTTCTGGTGGTTTTTACATTTATGGACGATGGAGGTACCTTCAATGCTGCAGAAATTTTTCTGTACCCTTCCCCAGATCTGTGCATAGAGACAATCCTACAGACAATTCCTTGGACCTCTTGTCTTGGTTTTTGCTCTGACATGCAGTGTTAACTGTGGGACCTTATATAGACAGATGTGTGTCTTTGCAATCATGTCCAATCAACTGAATTTACCACAGGTTCTCCAATCATCTCAAGGATCACCTGAGCTTAATATTCATTGTCATGGCAACGGGTGTGAACAAGTTTTTTTGGTTTTTAATATATTTGCAAAGATTTTACACAAACTACTTTCACGTTGTCATTATGGGGTAATATTGAGGAAAATAATGTGTAAGTGCCCGGTAAGGTTTTGATGTCTTTTATTTTGAAATTTCCACTTTTCGTTTATTACGTCACTTGGTGTATCCACAGGTGCATATAATCTGAGAGTTTGTTTTTTGGAAAGATATGGAAAATTATATTAGTAGAAAATTGGGTTGTGTGGTAGAAATTGGTGTATTTGATGTGCTTTTTTATTTTGAGGGAGATAACTTGGAAAATAATGAACAATTTATTATACATATACAATTATAGTATATTTATGGAAAATACCATATACACAAAACAAAGTGGGCCCTTTGTAAAACAAATCTGTCCCATTTTATAAATGATTTCAAATTATACATTACTCTTTTGGAAAAAATAGAAAACAAAAAAAGCTCAGAAAACGTGATATTTTGAAAGAATTCAATTTTTTGTCATTTCTTTTCTTTCTTTTCCTTTCTTTTCTGGTAACCAATGTGACTGATACCTCTTGTTCGTATGGCATTGATCAAAATGTGTGTATTGTGTTTGTCGTTATGCAAATAAAAAAATAAAAAAATAATCAGAGTTTGCATGTGGATGCAGGGGGTAAGTAGCTGGGACGTTCACTTTCTGTTGATCCTTTCTTTTGATACACGTTTCCTTTTGATTTACAGTTTTTTTCTTTTTCATTTAGTTTATTTATTGGAGATGATCTTATCTTGCCATCATTACCTTTCTGCTGTATTTTTTAACATCACAATAAACCACCTGTATGCAACTGAAATGCGTCATCTTTATCTCCTTCTACTCAGCCTCTTAGCGGTTATTGGTTGCTGCTACATAATGAATTGAATCCATTTTGGAAAAAGGCTGTAACATGACAAAATGATGAAAAAGCACCTTGTATTTGTGCTGCGCAGGCTTGTGACACCCCAAGTTACAAACAAACAGCTTTTTCTGAAACTCAGCAATTAGTACAAAATGTACAAAGATCAAACCATAGGCTTTGACTTAAAGCACGTAGTTTCCTCTTAAAAAAATCCATTACAGAGATCTTAAATTCGCTCTCAGGGGTATGTTTATGCATGTACATTAACACTATGGGAAGTGCCTTTTTCAGAAGAAATTAACACTTAGCTAACTTGTTTTTTTAGTCTGCCATTTTCTCTCTGTACCGCTCCTCCTATAGCAGGGTGATATGCACAATGCTGTCTCTGGTCTATGCATAATTAATCGCCTACCTGTTGTAGTGTGTTGTTGACAAATGGGGTACCAGATTCACTGCTAATCTTATTTGGAATTACTTACTAATTCTGACAGCAGGGCTTTTGCAACATCACTCTCTTAAAAACAGCATCCTCTTTTGAAGTTGGTAAGGCCTTCACCCACTTTGAGAACATATCAACAGTCACTAAGCAATATCTTTTCCCTTCACTTGGTGTTAACTCGATGAAATCCATTTGCAGACGTTGCATGGTTGTGGGTGTGTTTAAACCAGCATTGGGTGTGGGTGTGTTTAAACCAGCATTGGGTGTGGGTGTGTTTTAACCAGAATTGGGTGTGGGTGTGTTTTAACCAGAATTGGGTGTGGGTGTGTTTAAACCAGCATCTTCCAGCATTGTTTGTAGCACATTTTTCACAAAAACACTTGTGGTCACTTTCTTTGGCAAACAGTGTTTGTCATTGGGTCCATACCAAGCCCCATTTCTTACCAAACGTCCTGCTTTTCTCCATGATGCTCTTTCTTCTTTAGATTAGATCAGATTAGATTCAACTTTGTCATTACACATGTACAAGTACAAGGCAACAAAATGCAGTTTGGCATCTAACCAGAAGTGCAATAAACAGCAGGTGCAAGATGTACAGTATGAACAGGACAATATACAGATGAATATACTATGGACAAGATATACAGGTTTTGCTGTACATGTTGTAGCTTTAATATTTGTGTAAATGTGCATTAATATCTATGGGCTATTTTTATCATTATACTAAAAATAACGGCTCACCAACAAGAACCTGCTCAGTACACACACACACACACACACACACACACACACACACACGGATAAACAAAACAATGTTGATGCAAATCTGAGTAAAAAGTTACGAGTTAAGAGAAAAGTTAAGAGAAAGTTAAAAGCAGACTTTCACACGCAATCACAACCATTATTATCTCCGCCCACTTTAAAAGTGCATGTGAGACAGTCCTGTTATTCAGGACTGAGCTTGTGTGTGTGTGTGTGTGTGTGTGTGTGTGTGTGTGTGTGTGTGTGTGTGTGGCTCTGTGGAATCAGATGGTAGTTTATGGAAAAGTTGCCAAAAAAAGACTTGTTTTGCATCTGATTTGTATTCAGTGTGAAGAGAGAACACAGTGTTTGTTTGGCCATGTTTCTGTGTCGTGCATGTATGTGTATATGGTGTGTGATAATGGTTAAATGGTCGTTTGGTGTTGATATGTTGTGTGTGTGTGTGTGTGGTTTGATCTGAAGCTGCTCTTTATTTCACGGCTCATGATGATATCAGTGAGATGGGTTCTTGAGGGACACACACATCCTTTTCATTACTGTGTGTGTGTCTTTTAAAAAACATTCATTCATTCGTTTTCTA
>NC_083468.1:27486663-27501663 GCF_030014155.1 Tachysurus vachellii
AGCAGAGACACACCAACATCTTTAATTACAGACACAGGAGACATGAATATGCATGAATATGCAAATAAGGAAACATTCACATGTCCTTCTGCAGTCATATAAACTAAACAAAGTCATATTTTAATATATTTTTTAATCTTTAGTTAATTTATGATTTCTGAATTTCAGACAAAAAAGATTCAAAAAGGGGAAAGTGTTTCAGAAAGATTTTCAGAAAGTTCCTCTTCCACCAATCACCTGAACACAGCATAACATCAATAACATTATCTAACTGAACTATCTGGCTAGTTACATGCTAGCAAACTAGCAGGATTTCATTAGCATCATCAGTTGATCAGTTGAGTTAGCTAGCTAGATTAGCATGAAGTTGCTGAGGCGAAACGTGTTTGGTTTATTTAGTGACATCATTTAGTGTTAGTTTGGGGGTTTAGCTTGCTAGCATGCAGAGGTCACATCAAACTGACACAGAACCATCGTGAACATCAACATTTCCCTCGGATCTGATGGTAAATGACTAAAAAGTGAAGACGGATGACCAAAATGACAGCATTCATAAACTTAACAACTGCTATAATTTCACAAGCTCTGCTGTAACGAAGAACCGAGTCAGAAACGCTCTGAAGTCTGAACACAGAATCAGAATCCCAAACTTTAGGCAGATGTTCATCTTAGCATGCGTGCTAAAATCAGTGTTGTAATGTAACGGAGTACAAATACTTCTTTACTGTACTTAAGTAGAAATGTCACGTATCTGTACTTTACTTCGCTATTTAAATTTATGTCAACTTTCACTTTTACTCCACTACATTTCCTAGATAAAATGTCTACTTTTACTCCGTTATATTTCCACTAAGAATCTTCGTTACTCGTTACTACAAAATAAAATCAGCAGAAATGTGTGCGACTGCAATAAGGGAGGTTTGGGCTCCTAGAATCACTGCTCCTAGATTGCATTACGCAGCTCCGCACGCACTATTTCAGCATAATGTTGCCAAAAGGAGGAGGAAGCACAACTGAAACCGCCATGGAAGCACCTACTGGAGGACCTTCCATTATCATAGACCAGGGGTGGCCAACAAGTCAGAGACCAAGAGCCATATTTTTTACTGTGTTACCGCAAAGAGCCACATCATACACATGGGCACACATGAACATCACCTTTTTTCCCTGCCATTTTGAGAGCGAACTTGACACAAATTGTTTACTCAAATGATTTTGCTCCTACTGGGAAACTTTGAGGTATTTTCATCCCACTCACATGCGCGTTTGACGAAAACACCGTATTGAACTCAAGCGAAGCGAACACGCACAATAAAAAGACACACAAACGTCGATATGAAAATAAGAGACGCATGAAACCAGGCAAAGAGCCGCATGCGGCTCGGGAGCCGCGGTTTAGCGACCTCTGTCGTAGACGACCACCCCGACGATAGTGGTGAACAGGGTGAAGAAGATAATGTTATACACCCATGGCCATATTTGCAAGAAATGTTTCTGTACATTGGAACGAAAGATGGATGAAGAGCCTCTTATGCCTACCGAAAATCACTGAAATTTTACTTTTTACTTTTAGTTCAAATACTTAAGTACATTATATATCAGAAAATGACTTTTGATACTTAAGTACAGTAAATATCAGATACTTTAAGACTTTTACTTGAGTAATATTCTAAAAGGTGACTTTCATTTCAACCAAAGTCTTTTTCTAGTACGATACTTGTACTTTTACTCAAGTATTGTTTTCTAGTACTTTATACAACACTGAGCAGCACCAAAGTACAACAAAAGCTTGCAACAAAAGTAAAATACATAGGATGTGGAAATAGGCCTAGGCCTCCATGTAGACTACCTTTGGCGTGTATGTAAATAGTTATTTTATTCATTCATTGTTCTATTATATTCAGCTGTAATTCGTTATACAAGTAAAGTCATGCTCTTTGGTGAAATGTCATATTCTTGTCCTCCTTTTTGTTATTTAGGGGGGCTTAATCTGAAAATACCTCCCTGCAAATACTTTTTGCAGGTTGGGATGTCCGAGAGAGGGAAGAGTGTATTCACATCACACATGCGCAGTAGTCGATCATGTCAATTCAAATGATGACATGCAGTTTAATAAATACTTTTATGTCTCTAAAGAATTAAAATGTTCTCCAATCAGACAGGAAGTTTGTGTTCATCTTAATAATTAAGTTTATAGAGTTTTACTAACCTGCACAACGATGACACGAACAGACGCAGCTGCCTGAAGATGATCTGGTGATTTGTGCTGTTTAATGATGGAGCAGTTTCACTTTTAACACTTTAACACGCATGCGTGAAATCATGACTTTTAATGCAGCATGTCCAGTAGTATTTGGATAATAAACTATATATCTATCTGTCTGTCTGTCTATCTATCTATCTATCTATCTACAGTGTATCTATCTATCTATCTATCTATCTATCTATCTATCTATCTACAGTGTATCTATCTATCTATCTATCTATCTATCTATCTATCTATCTATCTATCTATCTATCTATCTATCTATCTGTCTGTCTGTCTGTCTATCCAGTACTTAATGTAATTTCCATCAATTAAACAGATACTTTAATTTGAGAAGAGATCTCCTGTTTGTTTTGAGTTGCTGTTACATCACACCTGTAACTCCTGAACCTTTCACTGGATGAACAGCAGAGGGCGCCATTACATACACTTCATTCTGAACTCTGAAGTTGTTCGTCTAATATAGCAATCCGATCACTACAGTAGTTTTCAGTTTCTCCCAGATCAATCATGGATTCACTTTTACTCGGCTGGTTTCTGACGTGTCTTTCTCACGTTCTCGTCCTGTGTGTGTGTCTGTGTGTGTGTCTGTGTGTGTATGTCTGTGTGTGTGTTTAATAAACGCTGTGATTGACATGAGGATAAGAAAAGCTGATCAGAAAGCAAATAAAACATTTACTTTGAGATCCTGTGACAATTTTGATCCTTTTTAATAAATAAATATTTAAAAACTTGCATCATGTGAAAGTTTAGTCAACAGATTTTACAGACATTTTAATATAATCATAAATATATCTTACAGTCTGATGTGTGAGTAACAGCATTGTGTCCTAAAAGGGCTCAACAGTCACCTTTAAAAGCATTTAAACCTGGAAATAATAAAATTTTTATTCATTTTCTGTTATGTTGCTGTTTGTGTTCAATGTTTTTAAACGTAAATAAATTGACATGCAGTGAAATGCTAAAGATTTTTAAATCATCAAATGACCGCTTTTTACAAAGGAGAAGATGAACTTCAAAGGTAAATTACTCTTGAAAAGTTTCCATAGCTTATATTTACACAAATAATGCAAAGTTTTATGACAGAAATGTTGGATATTTTACTCAATATTAACTTTAGACGCTGTCAATGGACAATGAAGTGGTTCAGTACAACAGAATGTGTGTCGCCTTTAAATCGCTCGTGCTCGTCAAATAACCACCTTTTACAAAGGAGAAGAAGAACTTCTAAGATAAATTACTCTTGAAACGTTTCCATAGCTTATATTTGCAGAAATAAGGCAAAGTTTTATGACAGAAATGTTGGGTATTTTACTCAATATTAACTGTCTATGGACGATGAACTGGTTTATTACAAAAGCCTCTTGCCTGGGAGAAATTGTCACTTCCTGCTGTTGACAAGTAATTCTGAGGTAAGTTACACTTGAAATGTTTCTTAACTTAACACAAGAAAGGCTCCGTTATGTTACAGAAATGTTGAATATTTTACTCAATATTAACTTTAGAAGCTGTCTATGAATGATTAACGTTAAGTGGTGTAGTAATGTGGCACAATTAAGTTACATCGAAGTAAAATAACATTTGGCTCACAGTATTATGTCTGAGATGTAATTGTAGTTGCTTTAAACCATCTGATATGATTAGAAATGGTTTGGCCCTATTGTTGTAGGCTAGTGTAACTTGTATAACTTTGTCATACTTGTGTTTAACAGAATAAACAGCTAATTTATGCGAGGTTCTTCTCGTCATTGTTGAGGAGTTCAATGTAAGGCTCCATCTATATAATGTACCTAGGTTACTATCACTGTGTATACAAATGTGACCGGTGTCCCAGATAATGGCTCCCCTCATTGACAGTGACAATTTGGCAGGAGTGTTTTTTTTTTTTTGGAACCACCCGGGACACAGCGGTGATAATCTATATTCGTGGTTAACTTTATCCTATTATTTATTTTCTATCTTCCCAAATCTTTAACAACCAGTTATTTGCTAGCAGACATGTAAGGCAAGGCGCTTGATAATTTAATAAAATGTTGTTTAAATCTGTAAGAAATTGAATGCTGGTGTATGTGTAGCCGCATGTTACCCAACATGTGCATGCATTTAAATCATAAAAAGAAAATGAGCTGTGATATCTGATGTGTTGTGTAAAAGGACTGCTGCATTATGTCTAAATGTTAACATTTATTCATTTTTCTATTACACAGCAAATGGACCCATTTGATAATGAACGTGGACCAGTGACTTCTGGGTCATTGGCCACTGGACTGGCCAAAGCCGTACTTGTTAGCATCTATAAAGACAAGACGGAAACATGCAAAAAGGTTTTCCACATCAGTGATGCCTCACAGCTTTTGGGAAACTGTTACTCAAAATTCTGTCATGCTATTAACTTAGAACAGTTTCTCAAATATAGCAAAGACTTCCATGTATACATTGACTGTGACATCACAACAATTGTGCAAGAATATGACGAATTTCAAGTTCATGTTACTGCAGAAATCATCCTTCAACTTCAAGTCATAAATGTGCAGCATCCTCAGAATGAATATATTCAAATGAGCACTGCACTATTACTTAGTAAATCATTTGTTTGTACTTAATCAAGCGTTCATAACAACTGTTTCTAGTTCTGCATTGTATGGATCTGTTGTTAGGATAAAGACCCTCTGTTATTAAAGTCTTCCCTGACCAATAAGGTGCCTGATATAATGACTGAATATCAGTACACTGGTGTGTAAAGATCATCACTATCTGCTTTGGTGATCTTGCTGCAAAGCATGGATTTTAAGTTTTTCCATTTATTATTCAATTTTATTGTAAAGGTGACATCTTGAACTACACTGGTAATGACTGCTCACATGTAAATGATCACATGACAAATGTGGGTGTTGTGAGATTCAGGGGATTAAACATACTTGGATATATAACAAAATTAGTACACATTATGTAACTGAATGCTATTCATCTTTTGGGTTTTTGTTGGTTTACACTGTAATGCTATTCCCATTTTTTTTTGTCTCAAACAGCTACCCCTCAACTGCAGACACGTTAAATCTGGCTAAATCTTTGATTGGAGTTTTTCCTTCCCTGAATCTCAGCATATTTGGAGAGAACAAAGGATATGTAAGTATTGAATCTTGTACAAACTGAATCTCACATAATTTATATTAAATCTTTGCTGAAATGTATGAATATTTTGTTGATATAAAAGTAATTTTACTTTTGCAATTATTTGTGTTTGTAGGAACATCTAGTACGTGACGACTCGCTCGATGCTGCAGCTCCGTTAACACTGACACTGACTAACACTGAAAAACTCTTCACTTTAAACAAAATACAGTTTCTGATGTAAAGTTTAAGGGTTTGATTTGAACAGCAGTGTTTTTATACAGTATTTTTATACAGATTATGTGTTCAGGGTGTCAGAGCACATGTCTGATCAGGACAATTATCTGGGGTTCACATCAGATTAGGTAGAAAAATTGGACTGAGGTTGCCAGATCTTTCTTGAGTTGATACTCCAGAGATTTTTCAGACACTGATCACGTCTGTGAGTGAAAATTCTCTAATGTCTGAACAGTGTTGAAGTGTGTAGTTACGTCTAAACACTGAATAAATACTGCTGTCTTTACTCTCAATACACCTCCAAATCTTTCAAGTGCCCTAGAAAGTGTACACTTCCTTCCTACACGCACACACACAAACACACACATACACACACACACCCCAATGTGTATGTGTGGGTGAAATGAATAACTTGTGTGTGTGTCTGTGCGTGTGTGTGCATGTGTGTAAGAGAGACTGTGCTTTCTGTGAAGAATGAGGTCGTACTCAGGTGTTGCTTTCTGTAGCTGAGAGTTAGAAGTAATGTTTTTTTGTTTTGTTTGTTTTTTTTACAAACATTTCTATTAAGTCTTCTGCAGTAACCAGAGCTCTAAAACGCTAAAGAAAATTCCCAGCTTATTGTTTGCTTCTGTAATTTGTGGCATATATGTATGTGTTTGTGTGTAGGGTATGTGGTAGCCTAGTGGTTAAGGTGCTACCAAACGGAAGGTTGTGAGTTCGGTTCCCAGGTCTACCAAGCTGCCACTTTTGGGCCCCTGAGCAAGGCCCTTAACCCTTAATTGCTCATTTGTATAAGTGTAAATGTACATGTTTGTAGGCAGGAAGTTGCGCTCTTTCCTGACGTCTCCCATCAGTTTAAAAGGAAGAAAAATCCTGATGAGGTTTATAAAGACGTGGCAGAGAAGTGATGTGTCAGCGGCTTGGATGCTGTTTTTGTTAGAAGGTTTTTATACTGTAGATGAACATCCTCATGAAAATCCCTAAAACATGGAACGATCTGATCTGATTCTAACGAACGTAAGACTTCAAAGTATAAACATTTTGGAGTTTTTTGAGTATAAACTTACAGTAGGTGCTTTTTCTATGCTTTTTTATTACTTCAAAAAATGTTCTAACATTATTATGTAGCTAGATAAGCTTTCTATTTTTAAGTGCAATTATACACACACAGACCAGATTAATGTATTTTATTGATCACCAATTGGAGAGAAACAAAGCTCAGAGACTTTTAAGGCTTTTGTTACAGTATTTAGCTTTAATTTTTAGATGTCCATATAACAGTACCATCGTCCTGCACATCCAGACTGCCGTCATTCCTCAGAGTCAAGCGGCAACATTTGACATTGGACCTGTAGGCGTTGGTGGCCCACACGACCCTGTCACTTGTGTACATGACAAAGTTGCAGTCTCCCTGCATGATCAGCCTTTGGGCTTCGGGGTGTCCGGCAGTGTTAGACGCCCAAACCGGCTTTCAGCCGTAGACCACAAAGTTCCCGTCCTCCTGAGACCAGATGTGAGCGTTATCTCAGTGAACAGCTGGTGAGCTAGTGCAGGTTATCTCTCAGTTTGGCCGTGTGACCCGCTTTAGGAAGAGTTCTGGTGGTTTTTACATTTATGGACGATGGAGGTACCTTCAATGCTGCAGAAATTTTTCTGTACCCTTCCCCAGATCTGTGCCTAGATACCTTGGTTTCTGCTCTGACATGCACTGTTAACTGTGGGACCTTATATAGACAGATGTGTCTTTCCAAATCATGTCTAATCAACTGAATTTACCACAGGTTCTCCCGTCAAGTTGTAGAAACATCTCAAGGATGATCAGTGGAAACAGCATGCACCTGAGCTCAATGTTCAGTGTCACGGCAAAGGCTGTGAATAATTATGTACACGTGGTGTTTTTTTGTTTTGATTTTTTGTTTTTGTTTTTTGTTTTTAATAAATTTGCAAAGATTTTACACAAACTACTTTCACGTTGTCATTATGGGGTAATATTGTTGTTTTTTTTTTTTTGGAGGAAAATAATGAATTGAATCCATTTTGGAAAAAGGCTGTAACATAACAAAATTTCCAGATGCCTTGTATTTGTGCTGTGCAGGTTTGTGACACCTCAAGTGACAGACAAAAAGCTTTTTCTGAAACTCAGCAATTAGTACAGTAAGTTCAATAAAATGTACAAAGGTCAGACCATAGGCGTTGACTTAAAGCACGCTTCATAGTTTCCTCTTAAAAAAATTCCATTACAGAGATCTTAAATTCGCTCTCCAAGGCGTACCAGATTCACTGCTGATCTTATTTGGAATTACTTATAATTCTGACAACAGGGCTTTTGCAACATTACTGGCATCCTTTTTTGAAGTTGTTTTGAAGGTCTCCACCCTCTTTAAAAACATATCAAGTCATAGTCACTAAATCACAGTCACTAAGCAATATCTTTTCCCTTTACTTGGTGTTAACTCGATGAAATCCATTTGCAGAAGTTGCATAATTTTGGGTTTGTTTTAACACGTCTTCCAGCATTGTTTGTGGCACATTTTTCACAAGAACACTTCTTTGGAAAACAGGATTTGTCATTGAGGCCATACCAAGTCCCATTTCTTACCAAACATCCTCCTTTTCTCCATGATGCTCTTTCTTCTTTAGATTAGATTAGATTAGATTAGATTAGATTCAACTTTGTCATTACACATGTACAAGTACAAGGCAACAAAATGCAGTTTGGCATCTAACCAGAAGTGCAATAAACAGCAGGTGCAAGATGTACAGTATGAACAGGACAATACAGATGAATATACTATGGACAAGATATACAGGTTGGGTGCTATAGACATAATATACAGGGTGCTATAGATTATTTATTATTTTGACACAATATACAGGTGCTATTGACATAAAATACAGGGGCAAGGGGTTGGGGTGTTCGGTTCACTGAGAAAATGGCTGGAAGTGAAGTTCCTGTCATGCGCTTGGCAGTTTCCCATACCAGACTGCAACATAGTTGGTCAGGAGGCTCTCAGTTGCACAGCAGTTAAAGTTCACCGGGATGGTTGAAGATAGGTGATGTCTCTTCAATGTCCTTAAGAGGAACATTTTCTCTAAGATCTGGATCCCCAAGAAATTGAAGCTGGAGACACATACAACTGGCAGATCATTGATGTGGATGGGTCCCGTGTGCCACTTTGTTTTGCTGGTGTTAAAGAGCAGGTTGTTGTCAGCAACAAGTCTACCCTGTAGGCTGTCTCATCGTTGTTGGTGTGGAGGCCAATCACTGTGGTGTTGTCAGCAAACTTGATTATGGAATTAGATCCCTGCACAGGCCTGCAGTCATAAGTGAAGGAATAGAGGAATGGGCTCAGCACACAGCCCTGAGGTACACCTGTGTTATGGGTGATGGTGGAAGAGTGGATGTGGCCTGACCTGACATGCTATGGTCGGTTGGTCAGAAAGTCCATAATCCAGTGACAGAGGGAAGTGCTGATGCTTAGATCCCCAAGTTTGGTGATTTACTTGAAATTATGTCCACAAACAGCATTCATGCATATGTGTTATTATTGTCCAGATGTGTGAGCTGATGTGTGAGCACATAGTGCTATCCTCTGTGCTTCTATTGCTGCGGAAGGCAAACTGGTGTGGGTCCAGTGGGTGGAAAGCAGTTCTTTAGGTGTGCCAGGAGCTCAAAGATCTTCATGATAATGTGCGTGTGTGTTTGTGTGTATGTGAATGTGTGTGTGTGTGTGTGTGTGTGTGTGAATGAAATTGTGTTCTTGAACACTTACTCACTCACTCACTCACTCACTCACTCACTCACTCATTTTCTACCGCTTATCCGAACTACCTCGGGTCACGGGGAGCCTGTGCCAATCTCAGGTGTCATCGGGCATCAAGGCAGGATACACCCTGGACGGAGTGCCAACCCATCGCATGGCACACACACACTCTCATTCACTCATGCAATCACACACTACAGACAATTTTCCAGAGATGCCAATCAACCTACCATGCATGTCTTTGGACCGGGGGAGGAAACCGGAGTACCCGGAGGAAACCCCCGAGGCACAGGGAGAACATGCAAACTCCACACACACAAGGCGGAGGCGGGAATCAAACCCCCAACCCTGGAGGTGTGAGGTGAACGTGCTAACCACTAAGCCACTATGCCCCCCTGTTCTTGAACACACACTATATTAATGTGTTCTAGCTCTAGATGAGATGTGAGATCAGGTTTCAGGTGCAGTAATTACTCTGTGTGTCAGAAAGACTGGTGTGTGTGACAATCAGCTCATGAGGTTACACACTAAATACTTTAGCCATTAGCTGCTAACACCACATGCTGTCGCACTGACTCACTAATTAGTGAAATCAAAGAAGTCACATGACCAGAGGACATGAAGGTGAGTTCAAAAAGACTGTTTAATTCAAGATAGTACTGAAGATTTCACACACACACACACACACACACACACACACACACACACACACACACACACACACACACACACACACACAGGCTGCTGGGCCTCTGAGCAAAGCACAGCAGTGGCAGCTGGATGGACCTAGGACTTCAAATTCGCAGCCTTCCAATTGGTAGCCCAACACCTTAACCACTAGGCTCCACTGCAGTATGTTATAATGCATTGTAACTTAACAATTTAATGTTTAAGATCATCAAACAAAAGTAAATATTAGTCTGACTCTACGTCTGACTCTACCTGGCCTTGTATAAGGGTGTCTGCCAAATGTCATACATGTAAATGTTAAATGCACTGCAGAAACTTCTGCTTCTTCTGTCTGTCAGTACTGTATGTCCACACATCTTCTTCCCATGTCTCATCAAAGTACAGAAGTAACTGTCACTGACCCCAATTAATCTGTTCATCTGTTCAAAATCTGTTCAATTTTGTTCTATATTTCTTTTATTGACAGAAACCTGTGGATTTACCGGAATGAAGAGACAGAAGGGAGATGCTGTCTGAACTCCAGACTGAACCTCACACTGAGGGAAAGGTGAAAAACAAACTGTAGTTGACTGTTCACTAAATGTGTAATTTATCTCACCCCTTGTTGGGTGCCATGGTAACGAGATAATCAGCGTAAATCCCAGCATCTAAAATTTACACAGAAGATACAGTAAAGTAAGTTTTTAACTCCTAACTCACTCTCTCTCTCTCTCTCTCTCTCTCTCTCTCTCTCTCTCTCTCTCTCAGCCAATCAGAACAACTGTAACTGAATTCTGTTTCAGAATTTGAATCTCGGGGGGTCATGGTGGCTTAGTGGTTAGCACGTTCGCCTCACACCTCCAGGGTCGGGGTTCGATTCCCACCTCCGCCTTGTGTGTGTGGAGTTTGCATGTTCTCCCCGTGCCTCGGGGGTTTCCTCCGGGTACTCCAGTTTCCTCCCCCGGTCCAAAGACATGCATGGTAGGTTGATTGGCATCTCTGGAAAATTGTCCTTAGTGTGTGATTGTGTGAATGAGAGTGTGTGTGTGTGTGTGTGCCCTGCGATGGGTTGGCACTCCGTCCAGGGTGTATCCTGCCTTGATGCCCGATGACGCCTGAGACGCCCCGTGACCCGAGGTAGTTCGGATAAGCGGTAGAAAATGAGTGAGTGAGTGAGTGAGAATTTGAATCTCTGTTTAAACTCGTGAATGATTCTTTCCTGACCAGCAGGGGGCGGTGTGAGTTCAGTTACCTACTTGTGTGTGTGTGTGTGTGTGTTTCACTAGTGAGACTGAATGCATGCTGTGACCTTTGGCCTTCTTTCTCTGACCCAAATATATTCCAGCTCATTATTTTAGTATTTAAGTCAACAAATTTAATGTTAAGATTAGTTCATAAGCTCCGCCCCCTGCACACATCACACCCACACACACTGTTGTTCACTGTGGGGTGAATAGTGTTTAATTCTGTAGTTAGATCTGATTTGTGAAGAGTTTCATAATTAAATCCTCACTGTGAACATCTGCACTATATCGAATCTAACAACAAATCGTTAAGCACTACGAAGTGCACACTTTCTCACTATCACTTCATTATTTAAAATGGATTAACACAATCACATGAACACTGCCACATATGGTGATGCAGCAATGTCTCTCTCTCTCTCTCTCTCTCTCTCTCTCTCTCACACACACAAAAACACACACACACACACACACACACACACACACACACACACACACACACACACACATTCACCAATCTGTCATAATGCAGCATAGAAGGTAGAAGGTACAAAGCAAACATTGCTGCTCTGATGTATGTGTGTATGCAGTAATAAAAATCTCTCAACTTTGCATTCTGGAGTCACAAAGTTATTTGTGTGTGTGTGTTTGTGTTTGTGTGTGTGTGTGTGTGTAAAAGAGATACAGAGCAGACAGAGCTAACAGTGTACTGTAATCTCCTGCTCTTCATCTCTCATGTGTTTCTTCTTTGTCCTTCTTTTAAATATGTAAAGAATTTCTCTTCTACAGGAAATCACACCTCCAGTACAGAGAGTGTGGTAAGCTTTCACTCTTTACCACTTATCCTTTTTCTCCCTGTGCTTTTACACTCTTCCTTTCTTGTTTTACATTATTACTATTATTATTATTATTATTATTATTATTATTATTATTATTATTATTATTATTAATTTAATATGATTAAATAATGTTTCTGCTCTATGGTTTTAAATATTTGAGCAGATTAAATTAAACGTGTGTGTTAGAATGTGTGTGTATGTGTGTGTGAGAAGGTGTATGTGAATGTACTGTATATGTGTGTGTGTGTGTGTGTAAGTGTGTGTATGTGTGTGTGAGCATGCACAAGTTCTGTTCTTGAACACACACTATAGAGTATTAATGTGTTCTAGCTCTAGATGAGATGTGAGATCAGGTTTCAGGTGCATTAATTATTCTGTGTGTCAGAAAGACTGTTGTGTGTGTGTAAAGATCAGCTCATGAGGTAACACACTAAATACTTTAGCCATTAGCTCCTAACTCCACATGCTGCTGCACCGACTCACTAATTAGTGCAATCAAAGATGAAGTCACATGACCAGAGGACACGAAGGTGAGTTCAAAAAGACTGTTTAATGAAAGATAGTCCAGAAGATTTCACACACACACACACACACACACACACACACACACACACACACACACATCAGAGCCTCAGCATTCGTGAAATACCAGAGCCTTCAGAAGCAGATCAATTTTTAATGATATTTTTCCCATCAGTCCCTGAAGTAGAACCAGGTCTCTGTTGGTTTCCTGTTTTTTTTGTGCAGGGAAAAAAAATCCAACCTGGAACTTTGGTTGTCCAGCCAGAATCTTTAGAGGTTCCTTGTAAAACCCTGCAGTATTTTATAAGTGCAACATGACCTGGAACTAGAAACCTTAGAAGATAAATGTACCAATGACTTACTTAGAACTCTAAACTGTAAATAAACACGGACTGTCTTGTTTTTTTTCCCCCAACAATACAAGACAGGATGTATTCAGAGCCCTACATATTACCCTAGAGCTGTAAGCCGTACAGAGCACATGAACACGCGGTACTGTTATCTCTGTTCCTGTTTTAATGGTTTCTCCAGCTGCTGGAACATAACCTAGAACCAGAACCCACTTTTCAGCTGGGATCCTGTTTTTGATTGGTTAGTAGTTAAACAGTTCAAATCGCTAACTTAAGATTTAACTTCAAAGGTTTATATTTCTATCGTTCTATGAACTGTTTTAGAAACCCTCAGAAACTAAGAACTGTATGAAGAACACATGAAGAACCCGTGCTGTAAGATCTGACCTCTGATCAGGAGTGTTTGAGCAGGTTTACTGTGTGCTGAAAATGAGACACTGGATTTTCTATTTTAAATCAAACAGTTTTTATTTAAATTTGCTTCTTAAACACACACACACCACACACATACAGTACACACAACACACACCACACACAGACACACACACAAGCAATACACACAAGCTAAAGCCACTTTCTTGTCTCGCATCACTTTTCATTGCATGCGATGAAAACAGAAGCTCAAAACACGCACGCGCACACACACACACACACACACACACACACACACACACACACACAGAGGTTTGGATACAAACAACATCATAGCATTTTGACTGTACTGTCTTTCCTCTGCAGTCAGAGGAATAAAGAAACAACAGCATGTTTTTCCACGACAGGGAGACAGAGAGGATGAGAGGTGAACACCAGCTGAAACACCAGTCTGAAATCATACAGGAAACAAAATTATATAAGTGATAAAGTTTAGAACTGTAGCAGAGAGACTGAAAGGAAGGAGAGATGAGAGAGGAGAGCAGAAAGTGGCTGAAGCACACCATCGTCAAGGCGATTGTTCATGCTGTCGCTCAGGTGCAGGAAGTGAAAAATCCAAGCAGAAGTGAAGGAAGAGAAGAAGAATGGATGAGATGGGATGGGATGGGATGAACTAAAACATCAAAGGAAATGAGGGAAGAGGATGAGTATTAAGGCATGGAGTTAATGTGGTAATAACATGGATATTGACTGCTTTCTAACATCCCATAATTCTACAATAGCAGACTCTACTGTCACACTTTTACCTTAATAACAGCTCTGAGTTCTGCACTCTGATTGGTCAGAAGGTGTGGAGTCATTTTCTAGAACAGCAGCTCAGGTTTATATTAACACACTTACAATGACACCTTATGGTTTCTATAGTAACAGCTCATTCACGTGGACGTGTATGAGCTTTAACGTGCGGAAGGAGTCTCCAGTGTCAGAGCTGTGTAACAATCAGAGGTAAAGCTGAAACTTCAAGTTTTCCTGCTTTCTTTACACTTCTTTGCCGTTTTTTATGATAGCACGTGTAAAGAACAGCGTATTTTTATCTGATTACATTGAAGAGAGAGAATAAAGAGACGCTGGTGAGGGAACCACTCTTTATACTAGATCGTAAGTGAGACCTGGAACTTGTTTCATGGACATTCTTTAATAAATAAAAGGTGGAAATATAAACATTGGAGGCCAAACTGTTTTAGTAACTGAATCAACTTTCAGGTCATTCCATCATTCAGAACTCTAAGCTACCAAAATGTTTCTCCTGACATTTAAAGATCGAAGTGAACACAATCCACACGGCTTCATTATTTCAGAATGGTACTGGAACTCAGTCCCCTGGTGCCATGACCCGTGTGTATCAGTGACCATGTGGTGATTTTTGCCAATAGAAGAACATCTGTTAGGTGTGAGGGCGGAGCCTGTCTGAATCATAGTCATGGAGTGGAGTCGAGATGAAGAATTAGATAGAACAGAAAAATGGAGAAGATTGACTGGCAGTCTGGTAGAAACAGGAGAGCAGGAGAAAGAGGAGAAAAAAGGAAAAAGTCAGGAGGTCACTAAAGTATCCCATCATCCAGAAGT